>NC_139921.1:1092500-1112500 GCF_963514095.1 Eutrigla gurnardus
ACACACACATACACACACACACACACGGAGAAACACACACACACACACACACACACACACACACACGGAGAAACACACACACACACACACACACAGAGAGAAACACACACACACACACACACACACGGAGAAACACACAGAGAAACACACACACACACACACACACACACACACACACGGAGAAACACGGAGAAACACACACACACACACACACGGAGAAACACACACACACACACACACACACGGAGAAACACACACAAACACACACACACATACACACACACACACACGGAGAAACACACACACACACACACACGGAGAAACACACACACACACACACACACACGGAGAAACACACAGAGAAACACACACACACACACACACACGGAGAAACACACAGAGAAACACACACACACACACACACACGGAGAAACACACACACACACACACGGAGAAACACACACACACACACACACACACACACGGAGAAACACACACACACACACACACACACACACGGAGAAACACGGAGAAACACACACACACACACACACACACACACGGAGAAACACACACACACACACACACACACACACACGGAGAAACACACACAAACACACACACACATACACACACACACACACGGAGAAACACACACACACACACACACGGAGAAACAAACACACACACACACACGGAGAAACACACAGAGAAACACACACACACACACACACACACGGAGAAACACACACACACACACACACACACGGAGAAACACACAGAGAAACACACACACACACACACACACACACACGGAGAAACACACACACACACACACACGGAGAAACACACACACACACACACACACACGGAGAAACACACAGAGAAACACACACACACACACACACACGGAGAAACACACACACACACACACACGGAGAAACACACACACACACACACACACACGGAGAAACACACACACACACACACACGGAGAAACACACACACACACACACACACACGGAGAAACACACACACACACACGGAGAAACACACACACACACACACACACACGGAGAAACACACACACACACACACACACACAGAAACACACACACACACACACAGAAACACACACACACACACACACACACACACACACACACACACAGAAACACACACACGACGAGGTGTCAGCTGGCATGCTTCTGGAGGGACTATGTGAATTTAGCCAACATGCATACAAGGTGAATATGATATTATGAGCTACAAGTAAAACTCTTGTGTGCAACTAGAATATCAGAGGTCCTATAAAAGGTCCGTGAGGGATGCCTACCTTAAAGAGCCAGGGGGTGAGGATTCTCAGGGGAGGGATGAGACCAGGGGGAGGAGGAGACGACTGGTTGTCCAGAGAAATGCCTAAATTATCTCTTATCTGGAGAAGACGGTGTGATTAAAAACAGAAACCCCATGTTTGCAGGATCACAGTCAGCAGTTTGATCGGGATGCGTGTCGTACCTTGGCCAGGTTCTGCCACAGTTCACACAGATAGTCAAAGACCTGAGCATGGATCTCTGGGTCTTTGATGCTATTGACGTCCCCCAGGATGCCCAGCATCCTCCGCCACATCACCGTGGCAACGTCTGCGTGCCACCCAGTTAGAGAGCCACCCGCCATGACACTGCAGTCCTCGCTGGGGAACTCACTGGTCTCTGGGAGGAACGAATGAACCAATCAGCTCTCATTCACAGGAAACGATGGGAGGCAGAACAGGTGTGAGAGCGTTACCCAGGTCGTCTGGAGTCTGCAGGACCGAGTTGTGGAGCTTCTGGTCCAGCTGGAGGTGTGTGTGGGAGTGTGTGTGATCAGCGTGCTCTGCTGTCAGCGTAGCAGGGGAAGGCGTCTGTGAGCGAGAGCCTCCAAGAGAATGCATGGGGGACGCACTCTCAGAACCTGCAGAGGGGTGGAGCAAGGCAGCTGCATTAGGACCGACGGCAAGGCCATTCTTTACATGGAACAGCAGAACATTCAAACAAGCACACAGTCTAAATAAATACAACCATTTCAAAGGAATAGAAAATACATGGCAGCATTAGACGTTCATAGATAGTGTTGTTTAAGGAGCAGCAACAGAAACGTCTTCAGTCTTGAAGCTGAGATTTGCAGACCTGCAGCTTTCTGGAAGCTTGTCCCAGATATGTGGTGTGTAACAACTCTCCATGTTTGGTTCTGACTGGGGACACAGAGCGGACCTGGTCCCAGACCTGGTCCCAGACCATCTGAGAGGTTCAGAGCTAAGCAGAAGATCATGTATTTTGGTCCTAAACCATTCAGTGCTTTGTAAACCAGCAGGAGTACTTTACAGTTCTTTGACAGACAGGAAGTAAAGATGTGAGAACTGGAGTCATATGATCCATTTTTTGGTCTTAGTGCTGTGTTTTCAGGGAGACCAGTAAAGACACGTTACAGTAGTGGAGCCTGCTGAATACATGGACAAGTCCAGCCCAGGAGAAAAACTAGAGCGGCCATGTTCCACCACAACACCACATTATGTTTTGAGTAGCACAATCAATGTCTCTACAAAGTGATATCTGATAGTCTGATTCTGGGCTGAAATCACAAGCATCCCACTGTCAGGTGGAGTGTGATCAGGCATCGTACGGCGGTGTGTGGTGTGATCAGGTTGATCAACCGGGCAGAAGTCATTATCCCCGTGACATTAATGTCATTAATTGTTTTCCTCTGCAATCTCAGAGAACATTCCAGTTAATGTATGATCTAGGCTGGGAAGTGTTTGTCTGGAACATCTAATATAATAATATAATGTGTCATATTCAGGCCGTTGGTTGTCACAGTTCCATGTGCTGAAACAGCAGAGCAGCCAGAGGGGTCTTTGTGGTGCTTACCGGTAACCGTGACCGTGTGGCTGAGGCTGCTGGTCTCCGAGTCGATGTGAAGCGTCGTCAGACTCGCCACTTCGTGCTCATCACAGGCCACGCCCCCTCCCAGGCTGTCCTGGTCCAGGGAGCTGCCTCGACCCCCTCCCCCAGATCCTCCTCCACATGCCTCTGAACTGAAAGTGAAATCTACAAGAAGAAGAGATGCGTTCGTGTAACTTACATGAACCATTACGTTTTATACAACTCTGTGGAAAACTACACTGATGGCGTTCCTTACTGTCGAACTTGCAGGTGGAGTACTGAAAGGCATTGAAGGAGTCCGATTGGCTGTCTGAGCTGATGACGTCAGAGCCGCTGGCACTGGCAGGTGATGTCCATTCAGAGGGAACCCCCGGATCGTCAATGGGACGGGGGTCATCTGAGGGTCGTGATCCGGGGCTCTGCCCTGCCTCCAGAAGCTCCGGCAGGTCCCTGGGGACCTCCAGACTCCCTGGGCTGCTGCCACGTCGGCCCTGCGTATGGAGAAGGGTCATCTCACATGTTTAGCACCAGTGTGTGTGTGTGTGTGTGTGTGTGCTGTACTCACCGCCGTCCCTTTGGCCCTCAGTCTCTCCTGGATGAACTCGTCCATGAGGTCAGAGAAGTTGGGGTTGGTGCTTCCTACGTCACTGGAGACTGGACGAGCCTTCTGGACCACCTCCTCTTTGTTGGCTGGAAACAGATATAAATATATATGTATGCATGGTGGAAACACACACACACACACACAGACAGAAAGGATGGGCGAGGACTCACAGGTGGACACACAGACAGGTGAGATGAACAGACATGATGACAGACAGGCACAGAATACCTCCACAAACCATCCAAGACACTAAAGTGATCCAGTGTGACTGCCTGAGTGCATTACAGTAGTGTACTACCCGTCTCCAACAACACTAGCCTTCACACTATCCATGCTGCTGCTGCTGCTGCTGCTGCTGCTGACACTGCAGTGGTCAGATACCATATTTAAATGTTACTACACATCTCTGGAAGTCACTGTCCCGTGTGTGTGTACTGGAGGACTGTTAAAACAAAACCACAACACAGCAGGCAAACCACCCAGCAAAGCAATGCAGGAGTTAATCACACCATGCACAGAGAGAGGGGGGGGAGGGGGGGAGAGAGACAGACAGGGAGGGGGGGGGGAGGGGAGGGGGGGGGAGGGAGAGAGAGACAGAGGGGGGGGGGAGAGGGAGAGAGACAGACAGGGAGGGGGAGAGAGGGAGGGAGGGGGAGAGAGGGAGGGGGGGGGAGGGAGAGAGAGACAGAGGGGGGGGGGAGGGAGAGAGACAGGGGGGGAGGGAGAGAGAGGGGCAGGGGGGGTGGAGGAGAGAGACAGGGGGGGAGGGAGAGAGACAGAGGGGCAGGGGGGGTGGAGGAGAGAGAGAGACAGAGGGGGGGAGAGGGAGAGAGACAGGGGGGGAGGGAGAGAGAGACAGAGGGGCAGGGGGGGTGGAGGAGAGAGAGAGACAGAGGGGGGGGAGAGGGAGAGAGACAGGGGGGGAGGGAGAGAGACAGGGGGGGAGGGAGAGAGAGACAGAGGGGCAGGGGGGGTGGAGGAGAGAGAGAGACAGAGGGGGGGGAGAGGGAGAGAGACAGGGGGGGAGGGAGAGAGACAGGGGGGGAGGGAGGGAGAGACAGAGGGGCAGGGGGGGTGGAGGAGAGAGAGAGACAGAGGGGGGGGGGGGGAGAGGGAGAGAGACAGGGGGGAGGGAGAGGGAGGGGAGAGAGAGGGAGACAGAGGGGGAGGGAGAGAGAGACAGAGGGGGGGGAGAGGGAGAGAGAGACAGAGGGGCAGGGGGGGTGGAGGAGAGAGAGACAGAGGGGGGGAGAGGGAGAGAGACGGGGGGAGGGAGAGAGGGACAGCGACAGACAGAGAGAGAGAGAGAGACAGGGAGAGAGAGAGACAGACAGAGAGAGATCACCTGGTTAGGTCCAGGCAGCCAATCAGAGGCCTACATTAGTATGTTACTGTGATGTTGCGGTTAGTTTGGTAGCAGTGAGGAGTGAATCAGTCAGACCAGATGTGCTCCTACAGAATCAGTCAGTATCAGGCTGGAGGACCTGACCCTCCTCCAGACACTAATGCAGCCCAGCTATTTAAACAGAATCAAATGCTTTACTCTGCTGCCCCCTAGCTGCTGGAAATGTCACCACAGATTTATACCAGGACGTTCTTGTCCAGATGTCCAACACAAGGTGAGACTTTCACAGAGGTCACAAACACCCTCACTGTCATGTGAGTATTAGAAGAGTCACTGTCGTATGGAGTTTAATTAAAGAGCTCTGTGCTGGAAACATTACAACCCAGTGTTATTCACAGCCCCAGATGTTTACTACCATGGAAGTCACGGACTATGTCACTGCTCTTGGCTATGACATCACAACAGGAATGAGACGGTGGATAGATAAGATCCCAGCTTCTCAAATCACGGTCCACCTCGAGGTCCAGGTAAAAGAAATACCACTATGGTGATGAGCAGAGTGCACATGGATGTAAGCTTCTACAGCCCTGCTCTAGGACTCCATGTGTTCACAGAACCAGGCCTGGTATAACACTAGTACAACAAACAGTGAGACACACAACCAGACAGACATCTCTGGTTCTAGTCTGAGAGAAGCTGCCTTCAGTATCGTGGATCGGTGGAGGTTCTTTTAAAAACGCCCTGTCATGTCAGACAGAATGCTGGCCTCCCTGTAGTAAGCTACCTGGCAGAAAGGGTCTATACATAAACACCTGAAACGGGGGGACAGTAACATCAGGACACATTCAGGTCAATCCTTCAGGGAATGAGAACGGGAAAACGCTGCACTGCTGATTCAAATGTGCAGTTATCACATCCTATTCTACAACCACTACTGTATGTCACATGGTCTTATGCTGCATCCTAGTGGTGGGAGAGTGAACTGCAGCTTACACCACATATACATAATAATCAGTATGTAAACATAAATGCAACAAAGATGGAAAACACCACAAAGGGTTTGCAGCCGCTCGGTGAGGTTCTGACATGAAGCCTGTTTTCATTGTATGTGCGCTGTTATCTTTTTTTTCCTGGACTGTTGTTTCCTCCTGTGCAGCTGGAGAGGCGCCGGAGTCCGGGGAGGAGGCGAAGGAGGCCGCATGCAACATCGAGGAGAGGGAGGAGGTGGAGAAGAGGGGGGAGAGGAGGTTAAATTTCCAAAGCCCTTAGAAGGAAGAGGACAGGAGGAGGAGGGGGAGGGGCGTCCTAGGTAGAGGAACAGTGGGAAGGTACGGGGAGGTGAGGGGGGAGGGTCCTGGACAGGAGGCAGGCTGGAGAAGGGGCTACGTTCAAGAGGAAACACATCAACAGGGAGGTTGAATTCAGTCCAGCAGCAAGATGATGAGTGTCAGCCAAAAATATCATTCCATCATAACAAACCAGTTAAAAACAGCCAAAAAGGAAGAGAGGGTTGGTGTTTGTGTGCTGACTCTTTCCAAGTTGTTGTCTGATCTGCCTTTCTGAGCGCTTCACAACCCTCACCTGGCGTCGTGGTCTTCCGCCCAAAGTAGCCCAGCACATGGGAGTAGAGGTCCCTGAGCGACGCGTCACCCATGGTGGCGCGGCCCTGTCGCTGCGGCGACGAGCCTTGGGATGACCCCTGACCTCGGGGCCGCGGCTTCGAAGACAAAGCGTGAACAACAGTCTTATAGACGCCGCCGAGGAGCGCTCCCTGGTGGTGTCGTGAGGCGGTGCTGCCAGGCTCCTGGGACCGTGAGCGGGAGGCCCGCGAGCGCAAGGCGGAGCGTCCCAGACGGCCACGCATGCCGCCTGATGCGGCCTCGGAGGGAGCCTCGGGGCCCAGGTTGGATCCCACACAGGAGCCAGGATGCTTGTCCTGGTCTCCTCCAGTCCCAGTCCTGTTGTCAAGGTCTCCAGAAGCTGCCGTGTTGCCGGCCCCGCTGGTATCCGGAACGGTCCCGGAGGCCGACTTGTCGTGTGCCCCGGCTCTATGGCTGATCCCAGACACTGAACCAAACTTACCTGCGCCTCCAGCTCCCGGCTTCGGCCCTGATCCGGGTCCAGCTCCAGGCCGCTCCCCAGCTGAGTGGCTGTGTGTGTGGAAGTGGCTGAGGCGACGCAGCCTGGCCTTCCAGTGGGCCTCTTTGCTCTCGAGGGGGTTGTGGAACTGCACGGATTCAGTGGAGGGCCTGAAGCTGACGTGAACCCCCCCAGAATGGAGCCTCTTGGTGCTTCCGCGGGACCCCTTGGCTTTAGCGAGGTCTGAGGTTTGGGGGGTTTGATTTGGCTCAGTACTCGACTCTCCTGTGTTCGGGTCTGGTCTAACTAAAATGGACCTCTCATTGGCTTCTTTCCCACCCTGTTTCTCTTCCTGTAGTTCCCTCCATGCATCACATTTCCCTTTGCCCCCGTCTGTCTTCCCTGTATCTCCTCCCTTTTTCTCCCCCATGTGTCTCTCTAAGCTAGAGCTCCCCCTAGTGGTGGGCGGTGGCCACTGACACTGCAGCTCCAGGCACTCGTAGATGCTTCGCTGCTCTGCTTCACTCTCCTCTATCGAGTCCACACTGCTATGTCTCACTGATTTAGTCATCTGTCTGTCCTCTCTCACCACCTGTCTCACCTCTCCTGCTTGCCCTGCATATTCCATTTGCGTCCTCGCTATCCCCGTTTGCACAGCTGCAGGTAAAGTTACCACACTGTTTTCTAGCACATGACTGCCGCCATCTTTCTCTCCTGCCTCCTCCTTCCTCTCGCCTCCTTTGTTCGTGAGGTAATCCCTAATAGAGGAGAATAAATCCTCCTCCTCTACCGCAGCACCTGTTTCTACCTCCTCTACATCAATTTCCTTTTCGGATGAAAAGGCGAAGGCGGAATCCCAGTCACTTACCCAATCGGAGCTAGAGTCGTGGCTACGAGAGGCAATCTGGTGCCAGAACTGGTCATAAACACTAGCATCATGTTGTCCCTCTGAGGACGAGGACACAACACCATTAGAGAAGGTTAAAGGAGGGGGAGAGAGGGGGGTGGGGGGGTGTGGGGGTGGGAGTGGCTGAGCTGCGTGGCTGTTGGCTGGGAGTAAGGAAGAAGTTGTGGGGTGGTGGTGCTGGTGGTGGGGGGGGTTCGGGATCGAAGCGGGATCCCTCTGGGGCTCTTCACCTTTGACCCGCTCAGCGATGAAGGGCTCCATGATGTCAGAGGCGCTGCTGCTCCTCGCGAGGGAGGAAGGGGCGGCGGCATCCAGGTCACAAGCCCCTCCCTGGAAGACCTCGGAGCAGGAAGTGGGAGGGACCTCGTCGCTCTGGGAAGAGTGGCGCATCCGAGAGGCGCGGGACGTCAGGGTGATGGGCGGGTCGTCGAGGTCTGGTGATCGGGGAAGATGAAGGAAGGTTAGTGGACGAAAGATCTACAAACCCACAGATGCAAAAACAAAGCATTATAGATACGATCATCAGTATTCTATTGATAATCTTCAGCATCACAGCAGCGAGATCATTCGGGGGTGAGGTCATAATCCAACATACTGATGATCATAACAATAATACTTTGAAAAGGCAGAGGAGGCTAAGCAGGCTAAGTCACACCACAAAGGCCTCATTCACATATACTGTTCATCACATACATTTAAATCAAATGAATTATTAACAGCAACTTCTAGAGAGCTGTAATCATCGATAAGTGGAGACCACAAAACACACATAACAATAAGTAAAACAAAAGTAAGGAAAATCCCTCTCAAAGAGGATATGATTGATGGAATCACCACCACGACAGAAAAGAAGAGCAGGAGGCAAATAGACAGCACACGACATCGGCAACAGAAGAGCTACTAAGAAAAGAAAACGCTGCAGGGGGAGGGAGACGCAGGCAGGTGAGTACAGGTGAGTAGAGGTGAGTACGGGATGCAGGTGAGTACAGGTGAGTAGAGGTGAGTAGAGGTGAGTAGAGGTGAGTACAGGTGAGTACAGGTGAGTACAGGTGAGTACGGGATGCAGGTGAGTACAGGTGAGTACAGGTGAGTACAGGATGCAGGTGAGTACAGGTGAGTACAGGATGCAGGTGAGTACTGGTGAGTACAGGTGAGTACGGGATGCAAGTGAGTACAGGTGAGTACAAGTGAGTAGAAGTGAGTACGGGATGCAGGTGGGTACAGGTGAGTACAGGTGAGTACAGGATGCAGGTGAGTAGAGGTGAGTACGGGATGCAGGTGAGTACAGGTGAGTACAGGTGAGTACGGGATGCAGGTGGGTACAGGTGAGTACAGGATGCAGGTGAGTGCAGGTGAGTGCAGGTGAGTACAGGTGAGTGCAGGTGAGTACAGGATGCAGGTGAGTACAGGTGAGTACAGGTGAGTACAGGATGCAGGTGAGTACAGGTGAGTACAGGATGCAGGTGAGTACAGGTGAGTACGGTATGCAGGTGGGTACAGGTGAGTACAGGTTAGTACGGGATGCAGGTGAGTACAGGTGAGTACGGGATGCAGATGAGTACAGGATGCAGGTGTGTACAGGTGAGTACGGGATGCAGGTGAGTACAGGATGCAGGTGAATACAGGTGAGTACAGGTGAGTACAGGATGCAGGTGAGTACAGGTGAGTACAGGATGCAGGTGAGTACGGGATGCAGGTGAGTACAGGTGAGTACGGGATGCAGGTGAGTGCAGGTGAGTACAGGTGAGTGCAGGTGAGTACAGGTGAGTGCAGGTGAGTACAGGTGAGTACAGGATGCAGGTGAGTACAGGTGAGTACGGGATGCAGGTGAGTACAGGTGAGTACAGGTGAGTACGGGATGCAGGTGAGTACAGGTGAGTACAGGTGAGTACAGGTGAGTACGGGATGCAGGTGAGTACAGGTGAGTACAGGTGAGTAAGGGATGCAGGTGAGTACAGGTGAGTACAGGTGAGTACAGGATACAGGTGAGTGCAGGATGCAGGTGAGTGCAGGTGAGTACAGGTGAGTACAGGATGCAGGTGAGTGCAGGTGAGTACAGGTGAGTACAGGATGCAGGTGAGTACAGGATGCAGGTGAGTACAGGATGCAGGTGAGTGCAGGTGAGTACAGGTGAGTACAGGATGCAGGTGAGTACAGGATGCAGGTGAGTGCAGGTGAGTACAGGTGAGTACAGGATGCAGGTGAGTACAGGATGCAGGTGAGTACTGGATGTAGGTGAGTACAGGTGAGTACAGGTGAGTACAGGATGCAGGTGAGTACAGGATGCAGGTGAGTTCTGGATGCAGGTGAGTACGGGATGCAGATGAGTACAGGTGAGTACAGGATGCAGGTGTATACAGGATGCAGGTGAATACAGGATGCAGGTGAATACAGGATGCAGGTGAGTACATGATGCAGGTGAGTACAGGTGAGTACGGGATGCAGGTGAGTACAGGATGCAGGTAAATACAGGATGCAGGTGAGTACAGGTGAGTACGGGGTGCAGGTGAGTACAGGATGCAGGTGAGTACTGGATGCAGGTGAGTACTGGATGCAGGTAAATACAGGATGCAGGTGAGTACAGGTGAGTACGGGGTGCAGGTGAGTACAGGATGCAGGTGAGTACTGGATGCAGGTGAGTACAGGTGAGTACGGGATGCAGATGAGTACAGGTGAGTACAGGATGCAGGTGAGTACAGGATGCAGGTGAGTACATGATGCAGGTGAGTACAGGTGAGTACGGGATGCAGGTGAGTACAGGATGCAGGTGAGTACATGATGCAGGTGAGTACAGGTGAGTACAGGATGCAGGTGTATACAAGATGCAGGTGAATACAGGATGCAGGTGAGTACATGATGCAGGTGAGTACAGGTGAGTACGGGATGCAGGTGAGTACAGGATGCAGGTGAATACAGGATGCAGGTGAGTACAGGTCAGTACGGGATGCAGGTGAGTACGGGATGCAGGTGAGTACGGGATGCAGGTGAATACAGGATGCAGGTGAGTACAGGATGCAGGTGAGTACAGGATGCAGGTGATCATCCATTTGTCACATGCAGACTTTCAAGCATGCCGATCAGATCAGAACTACAGGAGGAGGATGCATATTTGATGTTCAAGCATTTCTAAAGATCACCTACAGGTGGACCAAACAGCAGCATGAAGCTTCAGGTTAGAGACAAGAACAGTTTCCAGGGTGACGGGGGTCAGGCAGACAAGTAGTGCAAAGAGTGTGTACCTGCCAGTTGGTCGGCAAGGGGGGGTAGTAAAGGGTGGTGGTGATGGAGGAGGATAGGAAGAGGTGGAGCCAGAGCAGGAGCACTCTTAGCACTGCGGATAAAGGCGGAGGACAGCAGAGAGTCTCCGGTAGAGCAGCTACGCAGGGCTGAAGACGTGGGAAGAACAGACAGAAGAGGCAGAAGAAGGAGGGAGGAGCAAAGGGAGGAGGAGAAGGAAGCAAGGCGGGAAGATCGGGGTATTAATCAAGTGGCAGGAAGGCGATGTAAGGGTGAGGAGGGAACAGAGACAAGACGGGAGAAAATAAAGATGGAGAAGAGTATATGGGGTAGAGAGATAACAGGACAGGAAGCAGGAAGGTCAGACGGAGGGGGAGTGAGACAGGTTAGCATCTCTGGAGGAAAGACAGTGAGACAGTGAGAGGCTGGCGGCCGCTTGGGCCCCCGGTACACAGGAGGACTACATCTGTTACAGCTGCTACTCTTCAAATGTGTTAGCAGTGTGAATACGCAGTGGAAGAAATATATGATCTATAAATGATATGTGGACTCACAGGAAACACACAGTTAGACAGTCTGCCGTTTTTTAACATACAGAGAAGTTGTAGGGTGTTATTTATAGGTGTTACACATCTTTAGACTTTCTACACATCTGGGGGCTTCTTAACATCCACTGTGGTTTCTTTTCACCCCGCTCCATCAGGTTATCATCATCACCACTGACAACTGGAACCTCAATCAAACCAATCATGTACTGAGATTAATAGACAGATTGCACATTGAGTGACAGGGGAATACGTGTAGTTGTGTGTATGTATATATTTCTAAGCTACTTGTGTGTGCATGGGTGCATACTGGTATGTGACTGGTTTATGAGCAGTTCTATGGTCACAGCTGGAGGCTTCACATTAATGTTTCTGTTCTTTAACCTTCTAGAGAGGAAGAGGAGGGATACTGACCCACAGTCTTCTGCCGGACGATGCTCCTGGCCTTCTCGATGCCCGGCGAGCCGGCCGTGGTGGCGCTCCGCTGCCTCATGGCTGCCACCTGGCCTGGCTGGTCTCGGCTCCAGCCTTTAGAGAAGGAATGGTCCACGATCTGCCGCTGGCCCTCCGAACCGATCCCTGGAGAGGAAGGATGGAGAAGGGAATCATCTCTGTCTTATTCACTGATACTGACTCGTTAACATCTAATATTAAAAAGTGAGAATAGAGTAAAAAAACAGAAGAAGATTGCAAAGCAGTGTCACACCAGGAGCAGCTGGTGAAGGAGTAGTTTACGATACGATAGACTTTATTGATCCCACATCGGGGAAATTCACTTGTCACAGTAGCAAGAGATGTACAAGCAATAAATAAACAACACAATAAAAACAATAAAATACTGGTATAAAAAAAAAATAGACAAGGGGATTTAGATTAATAAAGATATAGAGAAGCAATGGGCTATGTACATTATATACAGAAGGTTATTTACGTTATACACTATGAAAAGTGTGGAGAAATGTTTAGATGTTGTCTTTGCATTTCAGTAAAAGCATCAGCAGGTTGGGGATGTTACTGATGCCCAACATGGCTGTATGAATCTCGGGCTATGAGAGGCCGACCAACCTTTTCCTTTGTGTTTCTTCTGCTTCTGCTCGCTGAGTTTGTCCAGAGGCAGCTCGTTCAGATCCACAGTGTACAGGTTCCTGGCCAACACCTGACACGGACACAAACACGTTTAAATCAGCCGCTGGCCAGGACGGAGGTAAGATAACGCTCTGTGAGCAGACGATGTTCTATGAGCATGTTGGGCTCAGTGTGATCCAGTGATCATTACATCATCACAGCACTGCTTAGTATCATTCTCCTCCACTCAGAAACCCGGTTTCTACAGGATGCTAGGGCCACTGTAGGAAAAACAAGTGGATAAAGTTTATAAAGTGGCACATCTGAGAGTTTATTACGATGCTAACAACCAGCATCTATTCTAGCTAACGTCCCATGAATGTACATGTATGTTTGTAAGGAATCATCCCAACGCGTGACAAAGCCTCGTTAAGGTCCTTAGGGTGAGGATGCTTATTGTTGGTTTTATTTATATGAGGCCATGTTGTCATCTTATGGGTGTTTATTGATCGGGCGGTTGTTGTTTTCCTACAGTGGTGCTGACACCCCGTCGTATGTTTCTCACTGAAGGACTGCATCCTGAATGAAGTATGAAATGTGTGCCTGTGCGGTGGCTGTCAGGCCTGGAGGACGGTACCTTGGTGAGCGTCTCCATGGTGAGCGACCACTCGGTGACCAGCTCGTCCCAGCAGGTGAGAGAGGAGAGGACGCAGAGGAGGTCGTCCCACAGCTCTCTGCTGATGTAGACGTTCAAGTTGCCCTTGATCCAGGCCACGATCAGCGTCTGTGGGGGGGTCATAGTGATGTAAACTACTCTCATCTGATCGTCATAGTTACAGCCAACATCTGCCTGAACACACGGAATGCTTTCAGGAACGCACCCACAAAGACCAGTCTGACTTTAAAAGTCTGACCTGCCGATTGCCGTCTTCTTTCTGGGATTACCCGCGAGCCTGACCTCACCCACATTATTCAAACATATCTGATCATGATATAAGTTCATTACAGTACATTTGAGAACATGAATACTGATAAAAGCAAATCATTCAAATAAGGAAGTCAAACTATCAAAACTTATTGTATTAAAAAAGGATTAATACCTGATTTATTTGATTATTTTACCTATTATTTTTAAATGCTAAATAGACACCACTGACTATCCATGTATTGTTATTTTCTTTTTGTTATTTTGCTTGAAGACACGCCACCACAGAGTCTTATTTCCAGGTGGGAAACATCCTGATGCCAAGTGTCTCACTCCATAAAGAAGTGATGTGGTCAGTTTGATAGAGTGATGTACCTGGAAGATGGGTCCAGCCAGTCTGCCTGACAGAGTGTTGTTCTTCTTGCCCTGGGGCATGATGGATGGAGGTCTCTTCATCACAGACTCCGTCACCCTCAGCAGAACCAGTAAGACTTGCTCCCTACCAACCAAAACATGACAAAGCCGTCACATGTGACCATGATTCTACTCAAATGTATTTAGACGGGCTCCTCAGTTACTCACCATGTTTTCTGGTCCATGGTCTCATGCATGACCAGGCTTCGGTAGATGTTCAGGACCCGCTTGCACATGTCCACGTGCTCTTCCAGAAGGGCCTTGTTGTCGTTGGCCGGCTCCAGCAGGAAGACGTTGGAGGAGTGGGTGATGAAGACCTGAGGAGGAGACAAGCGGTCGGGATGAACGGCTGACCTAAGAACAGTGTGTGTGAGAATCGGGTAGACGGCGTGCGAGGACCAGACCTGCAGCGTGGTCTGAACTCCGGCATGAACGCTGTACTCCTGCAGCTCGCTGTCGGCCCCCTTGCTCATTCCCTGAGGAAACAGCAAACACACACTTCACGTGAAGGAGTCCAAACATACACCGGCACATAAAAAACATAAAACCATAACCAATCCTTTCTTTGAGATTTTAGGGGGCGGGTCACACATGGCTTCAGGTTCTTCCTCACCTCATCCTCCTTGTCTCCGAGCTGAGAGCCTGAATCCAGGCTCCCGGTGGCGGGGTAGGGGCCCTCCTCGGGCTCCTTCATGAACACCGGCCTGTCCTCCATGGAGATCCACTCCTGGTAAACACGGACCACTTTACGCATCGCTGCAGCTTCACACATGGGAAGGAGGAAGGCCTGTAGATGACAGATAGCAGATACGTGAGTGACACATGGACATAGTAAGAACAGAGAAACAGTTAGTGAAACTGCACCATTTAATAATGGAATAATAGAAGAGTCCACCCAACAGCAGACACGGTCTTATTCAATGGGACAGTCTAGTTCTGAGGACAGCAGCAAGAAAACAATATCAGTGAATGCTATATTTAGAATATTTTCACAGCTTTATCCTGCCATCAGACAGCCGTTTCCAATGGGGAACTCAAACCGGCATCGACACTCTCTTCAAAGCCACTAAACAGTCATTTTACCTCGGAGAACACAGCAGTTGCTGGTCTTTTGCTGCCTTGATGAAACACTTTAAAACACCAAAGACATACAGACAAACTAAGTAACCTTGAGGCTTTGAAGAGAGCACAGGTGGATATAACAGCTCCTTTTCCTGTTGGAAAGATCTCAGATAGATCTTTCTAAATATAGCATACACTTAAACTGACACAGATAGTTGGAGGTGTCTCAGATAGGTTCACACAGAACACCGCTTTGCTCCGGTGCAGCAACCCGTTCCTCCAAACTGGAGGCTTCATACAGCGACCACCTTCAAACAACCTCACCATCCGTTTAAAGACCCAAACGTCAGCCACACAATGTCCCCAACGCTCCTTCACCTGTCTGAAGATCTCGGTGATGAAGTTGACATTGGTCCTGGAGCAGGTGAGGACTCTCCTCACCACCTCCATGTCGGTGAGCTGCTCCTCATCCATGGAGCAGAGTGAGGAGGAGCTGGGCTCCCTCTCCGTCAGCGTGGATGTGTTGGAGTGGCTTTGTTCCGGCTCGCCCCCAGCCAGCGGACCCCCAGAAAGCCCCATCATGCTGCCTCCGCTCGACCCAGACGAGCAGCCGCTACCTTCAAGATGGCCGTCATTCCGGACCCCACCGCCACCGCTGTCTTCGGAGCTGCCGGCGGAGCGAGCTGCCAGCCCGGCGGCGGCTCGCTGGGAGGTAGAGAAGAGTTACAAGTTGTGAACAAGATGTGATCAGTAACAAAAAGGGACTTGGACTGGAAAGGTCAGACCTGGATGTTCTTGGGGACGTTCTCCCCCTCGGTTCCAGGGATGTGAGAGTGTGTGTTGGGCCGCGGCTCCAGCCAGAAGGACACCAGCCAGCGGATGAAGATGACCCGGGCCTGGAGGAAGCTCTCCTTGGTGCAGTACACCGTCTCACCACCGTCCTGCTCCCGGCGCACCACGCTGTAGTAGGGCTTCGGACGCATCGGGGGCACGTCTGCAGGGCGAGAGCAGAGCCTTCATGCACGTCCTCTAGGGTTACACTACCATACTGGGGTTAGGTCAGATATAACTGACCTAGGATCGGGTGGTACAGGCTGGTTTCCATGGCGAAGTTGGGAAAGATGTGAGGGAGGTAAAACTTCCTGAAGTGACCAAAGAGGAAGCTGAAGCCACGTTCATGGTTCTCTTTACAACGCCACTCAAGAGACTTGGCCTGGTGGAGGGAGGGAGAGACAGAGACAGAGACAGAGACAGAGACAGAGACAGAGACAGAGACACACACACACACACACACACACACACACACACGAACAAGAACACGAACAAGAACACACACACGCGTTATAAAGAGAGCATTACAAACACAAGAGGGTGAAGTGGAGAAGAGCACCATTGTTTTGGGGCAGAATGCTGTCAGTGTGTGTTTAACTGTGCGTGTGTGTTCATGTGTGTGTGTGGTTGTAGAACAATGAGGAAATACAAGTAGAGAGTGTGTGTGGGTATGATCCTGCACGTGAAGAAGTTAGTGATACCAGTAGGGATCAGGTGATGGGGCACTTCCTCGTCAGGTCACATGATGTGAATGGAAACACATTGTGTTCATGTCAGTGTGTTAGTAAGGAAAGGTGATAATACCTGGTTTACCATGTATTTGAGTAGCGCTTCTAAGAAGTAAGCACTGAGGTCTTCCTGGTTCTTGTCACCTGACTGGGGAGGGACCAATGGGGTGATCTCTTCTGGGGTAACCTGAGCTGTGGGGGGGCAGACTCATGTAAACAGATGTAACATAACATGTAACATCTGTGTGTGTGTGTGTGTGTTGTACTAACTCTCTGTTAAGCTCAGTGGAGGGTTGATCAGGGTGTCCAGGGTGCGTGGCGTCCCGTGGCACAGCGGAGCCGGGAAGCCCGGAATCAAACAGGCGAACATGCAGAGCTGCTCGCGCTCCGCGTTGCTCTGCAGAGCCTGCATCCACAGCAGGAAGAGACGCACACCTTCACGCCGGATCTACGGGGGCCAAGGAGGGAACACAGGTTAGCAGGGGTTTCTGTGATAGTCACAGTTCAATGTCCTGCTGGGGACGATCAGAGACGTACCTTCAGAGAATTCCCCGTGTGCAACAGCTTTTTGAGGATCAGCCCTGAGAGACAAACACACGTGCACTCAGATTAGAAGACAAATTTACTCATTCAGTGTTGGTTAAAGAAGGAGTTGCCAAACTGCACTTAAGACACTTTGACGACAATATGAACACACAGAGGCCCGACGGATCCTTTGGGGTCGGTGGGGCTGATCCTTTGGGGTTGGTGGGGCTGAACCCTCGGGGTCGGTGGGGCTGATCCTTTGGGGTTGGTGGGGCTGATCCTTTGGGGTTGGTGGGGCTGATCCTTTGGGGTTGGTGGGGCTGATCCTTTGGGATCGGTGGGGCTGAACCCTCTGGGTCGGTGGGGCTGATCCTTTGGGGTTGGTGGGGCTGATCCTTTGGGATCGGTGGGGCTGAACCCTCTGGGTCGGTGGGGCTGATCCTTTGGGGTTGGTGGGGCTGAACCCTCGGGGTCGGTGGGGCTGATCCTTTGGGGTTGGTGGGGCTGATCCTTTGGGATCGGTGGGGCTGAACCCTCTGGGTCGGTGGGGCTGATCCTTTGGGGTTGGTGGGGCTGAACCCTCGGGGTCGGTGGGGCTGATCCTTTGGGGTTGGTGGGGCTGAACCCTCGGGGTCGGTGGGGCTGATCCTTTGGGGTTGGTGGGGCTGATCCTTTGGGATCGGTGGGGCTGAACCCTCTGGGTCGGTGGGGCTGATCCTTTGGGGTTGGTGGGGCTGATCCTTTGGGATGGGTGGGGCTGAACCCTCGGGGTCGGTGGGTCTGATCCTTTGGGATGGGTGGGGCTGATCCTTTGGTGTTGGTGGGGCTGAAACCTCGGGGTCGGTGGGTCTGATCCTTTGGGATGGGTGGGGCTGATACTTTGGGGTTGGTGGGGCTGAAACCTCGGGGTCGGTGGGTCTGATCCTTTGGGATGGGTGGGGCTGATACTTTGGGGTTGGTGGGGCTGAACCCTCGGGGTCGGTGGGGCTGAACCCTCTGGGTCGGTGGGGCTGATCCTTTGGGATCGGTGGGGCTGAACCCTCGGGGTCGGTGGGGCTGATCCTTTGGGATGGGTGGGGCTGATCCTTTGGGATGGGTGGGGCTGATCCTTTGGGGTTGGTGGGGCTGAAACCTCGGGGTCGGTGGGGCTGATCCTTTGGGATGGGTAAGGGTTGATCCTTTGGGGTTGATGGGGCTGAACCCTCGGGGTCGGTGGGGCTGAACCCTCGGGGTCGGTGGGGCTGATCCTTTGGGGTGGGTGGGGCTGATCCTTTGGGGTGGGTGGGGCTGAAACCTCGGGGTTGGTGGGGCTGATCCTTTGGGATGGGTAAGGGTTGATCCTTTGGGGTTGGTGGGGCTGATCCTTTGGGATGGGTGGGGCTGATCCTTTGGGGTTGGTGGGGCTGAACCCTCGGGGTCTGTGGGGCTGATCCTTTGGGATGGGTGGGGCTGCCAGTTAACGGTTTGCCGATCTCAGCACTAATGTAATATGCATGCAGGACAACAACAGCAGCTGCACTGTGACGTGTTCTCCTCGGAGGTCTTGGTGCTGACATCACATGAAGCCACCGATCACGTCCAATAAGAGTTCAGTCACATACAGTCAAATTCAAGCAATATTCCTGCATTTCAAGGTGCATTTCCATGCTTTTCCAGCCCCTTCCAGCTGTGGTAAACTCCATCTTTGTACCAATCCAATGGTCAGTATTCAGTCTACTTATTATGTCACTTGTTCATCACATTAAATGAGATGTTATTGTCCTCTAAACAACCAACATGATGTTTGGAGACAGCTTTTTACAGAAGGACCACAAATGAAAGGAAAACTAATTCCACTAACAGATCCACAGAAATATAATCACCAACTATTTTCATCATCTGTTCATCATCAAAAGTCATTTTTCATAAAGAAATGTCAGAAAATGCTGTTTTCAGTCCCTCAGATATGGAGATCTTCTTTCCTCTGTTCTATCATAGATGTCATCACATACAACACACATTTCAAGACCTTTATTCTAAATCCAAGCACTTTTCAAACCTTGGAAACACCACACTAACATTCAAGTGTTTTCAAGGACTTCCAGCACCCATACAACCCTGCATACAGTTTGCTGGCCTGGGATCTGATCTGCTGCACTCGTGTTTAAGATCAACTGCGCTTCAAGAAAAGGGGGCGGAGTTACCAATGCTGTGGAACTGCCATCGGCTCTGGATCCTCTCCGGCAGCAGCTGGAGGATTTTCTGGGAGGAAGGAAAATAAAGATTCAGATACTGAAGACCGTTGAAGAACACTTGTTATGTGTTATGAGTGGGTTTTATCTATTTCCTACGCCCCAAATATCTCCATAATAATTCATTATGGTAACTTCACTGGTTGGTTGGTTGTTTGACCAGATTCAGATCATTTAATGATGACATTCATATGTAATCAATCATTCCATTCTTATTCTAACAAAGACAACATTTCCAGTTAACCTCAAAGATGAAGAGGATCGAGTCCAGCTCCTCCCTCTGAGACTTGTGACCTGAAACAAACAGACTAGCTTCAACAAAAACAGCAATGACACACTGCTTTTTTGTACCCCGTGAAAACGGACCAATCACAGCTCATCTTATTGTTTTGGCGTAAAACGTACCTTTTTGTTTAAGGCTGACCTCAATGGTGACAAAGTTCTCAAAGAAGACATAGTAGATGTGGGAGTAGTTCAGGTCGAAGAACTGCTTCAGCTCCGACGACTCCGCGTTTTCTGGGAAACCAAGGGAGGCAGACAGGCAGGCAGACAGACAGGCAGGCAGACAGACAGACAGACAG
>NC_139921.1:1117500-1150000 GCF_963514095.1 Eutrigla gurnardus
CCACTCGCTGCTCCGCTAGCTCCGCCGCTCAGAAAACATCATGGCGGAGGAGGGAGGAGGGAAAACAAAGTAATGGATGCCAGAGAAATCCAACGGCAACATCGTTCAGCAGCGAGCTAACGCTTTGTAGTATTCAGTGTGATATTAATATTACAAAACCGGCCATTTACTTCTCACCTTAACTGCGTTTTTAAAGTTTTAATCGCGCTCCTGCCTGAACTCGCTCAAGCCGCAGTGCTTGATGGGTAGCGTAGTTGACGGCTGGTTGTGTCTGCACCGGTGACGCGAACACTGGCGCCAGAGAGACTACAGCTCCCAACACAAATAAGAGCGCCTTACTCAGATTTGTTTTTAGCTTAGCCGGGACACTCGGCAGATCGTGACGGAGGGAAACACCAATAAGTTCAACCTTCTTTATCGTTTCTGTGAATATCCTCCCGGAAGTGTCGCACCTCCTCGTCCCGTGAGTCACTCTTCGGTTTAAGCTTCTTTGTTGGTATATTTTGGTCACGAGTCGAGCTAATCTCGCCGTGCTAACATGCTAACGTAATGCTAACTGGATGTGGTGTCGTTTTGTTGTCTTGATAGTGAGCACACAGCCTCCTAGTCCGCTGTGGGTGACCTTTAAAGGCTGGGTTATAATAAAGAGGGCTTATTGTTGGTGTGACGTACCACATTATTAAAAATATAGTTCTCCATAAAAATATAGAGGCATGAAGAAATAAGTGTATACAACATCGTATGAATATGAATTTAGTTGCTATGTTTCCCCACATCACTACCTGATATTACAGGCGAATGCAGTCATCCTTCACCTGGGATGATCAGAGATCCTATAGTCATGTCCAGGGAAAGATTAAATTAATAGGTCATTTCCGTTCTCATGCCCATAAACAAACATGGAACCACGTGACACGTTGAATCTGCATCTGTAGGTCAAACTGCAGGAGGAGCCGTCTCCCTGTCCAACACCACCAGCCCGGGGTTGATCGCTGCCATGCCGGTGCACCGGGACCGGGAGAAGAAGGAGAGCATAGCGGAGGAGATGGAGGTGGAGGAGCAGGAGCAGGAGGCGTCCACGTCGGAGGAGGAGGATTCTGACACCTCCTCAGTCTCAGAGGATGGAGACACCTCTGGTAAGAAACGTCTGGCAGCAGGAAAGGAGCGTGACATTCATATTTAACTGATGTTAATTCAAGTAAAAGAAACATGTCTGTGTATGAAACGGTAGAAACAGTTATTTGCAAGTCTGTTATAGCAGACATGGAACCAGGTTTTCCATATCATATCCATGTGTTGAGAGGTGTATTTACTGTGTGTGTGTGTGTGTGTGTGTGTGTGTGTGTGTGTGTGTGTGTGTGTCATGTTCCAGAAATGGACGAGGAGGACTGTGAGCGGAGGAGGACGGAGTGTCTCGATGAGATGTCCAACCTGGAGAAGCAGTTCGGGGATCTCAAAGACCAGTGAGATTGAAATATATTTTTGTGAAGGTCCCCTTCTGACTTTAGGATAAAAGACATTGTGATGGGAGTTTATTACAGTTTGGCTCGTGTTTGTGTGGCAGGTTGTATCACGAGCGTCTCAGCCAGGTGAACAGCAAGCTGACGGAGGTGGAGGCCGGCCGGGCAGCCGAGTACCTGGAGCCTCTGGCCGTGCTGCTGGAGAACATGCAGGTCCGCACCAAGGTGGCAGGTAAACACACACACACACACACATACACACACACATACACGTCTTACACACCCTCGTTGTTCACTCTCTTACTGTTGCCTTTGTCAGGTATCTACAGAGAGCTGTGTCTGGAGTCTGTGAAGAACAAGTATGAGTGTGAGATCCAGGCGGCATGCCAACACTGGGAGGTCAGAGACACAGAGACACAGAGACACACACACACACACACACACACACACACACACACACACACACACACACACACACACACACACACACACACACACACACATTAAATCTGAGGAGCCATGAATTCTGAATTAGATCAGAATTTAAGTGAGCGTTATTTAACCGTTATCACTGGTGGTGGTGTATGTAGGTATTCAGATACATGCATGTGTGTGTGTGTGTGTGTATATATATGTATATATAATGTGCCTGTGCTTGTATGTATGTGTGTGTGTGTGTGTGTGTATATATGTATATATAATGTGTGTGTGTGTGTGTGTGTGTGTGTGTGTGTGTGTGTATGTGTGTGTGTGTGTGTGTGTGTGTGTGTGTGTGTGTGTGTGTGTGTATATATAATGTGCCTGTATGTATGTGTGTGTGTGTGTGTGTGTGTGTGTGTGTGTGTGTGTATATATAATGTGCCTGTGCTTGTGTGTGTGTGTGTGTGTGTGTGTGTGTGTGTATGTGTGTGTGTGTGTGTATGTATATATATAATGTGCCTGTGTGTGTGTGTGTGTGTGTGTGTGTGTGTGTGTGTGTGTGTGTGTGTGTGTGTGTGTGTGTGTGTGTGTGTGTGTGTGTGTATATATAATGTGCCTGTGCTTGTATGTGTGTGTGTGTGTGTGTGTATATGTGTGTGTGTATGTATATATATAATGTGTGTGTGTGTGTGTGTGTGTGTGTGTGTGTGTATATATGTATATATAATGTGCCTGTGCTTGTGTGTGTGTGTGTGTATATATGTATATATAATGTGCCTGTGCCTGTATGTACGTGTGTGTGTATATATATGTATATATAATGTGTCTGTGCCTGTATGTACGTGTGTGTGTATATATATGTATATATAATGTGCCTGTGCCTGTATGTACGTGTGTGTGTATATATATGTATATATAATGTGTCTGTGCCTGTATGTACGTGTGTGTGTATATATATGTATATATAATGTGCCTGTGCCTGTATGTACGTGTGTGTGTGTGTGTGTGTGTATATATATGTATATATAATGTGCCTGTATGTACGTGTGTGTGTGTGTGTGTGTGTATATATGTATATATAATGTGTCTGTGCTTGTATGTGTGTGTGTGTGTGTGTGTGTGTGTGTGTGTGTGTGTGTATATATATGTATATATAATGTGCCTGTGCCTGTATGTACGTGTGTGTGTGTGTGTGTGTGTGTGTGTGTGTGTGTATATATATGTATATATAATGTGTCTGTGCCTGTATGTACGTGTGTGTGTATATATATGTATATATAATGTGCCTGTGCCTGTATGTACGTGTGTGTGTATATATATGTATATATAATGTGTCTGTGCCTGTATGTACGTGTGTGTGTATATATATGTATATATAATGTGCCTGTGCCTGTATGTACGTGTGTGTGTGTGTGTGTGTGTATATATATGTATATATAATGTGCCTGTATGTACGTGTGTGTGTGTGTGTGTGTGTATATATGTATATATAATGTGTCTGTGCTTGTATGTGTGTGTGTGTGTGTGTGTGTGTGTGTGTGTGTGTGTATATATATGTATATATAATGTGCCTGTGCCTGTATGTACGTGTGTGTGTATATATATGTATATATAATGTGTCTGCCTGTATGTGTGAGCAGAGTGAGAAGCTGCTGCTGTTTGACACAGTCCAGAGTGAACTGGAGGAGAAGATTAGAAGACTGGAGGAAGACCGACACAGCATCGATATTACATCAGGTGACACATTGGTTACATGGCGTGATGTCATCCATGTTCAACGTTACACATTCCAGTAGAGCGCTGCAGGATGACGTGTGTTTGTAGGTTAACAGTACATGTATTCAACGCATGGCATTAACATGTAATCTGCCGTGTTTCTCTGTCAGAGTTGTGGAACGACGAGTTATCAGGAAGGAAGAAGAGGAGAGATGCTTCAAGTCCAGACAAGAAGAGGAGACGCCCTTCAGTGGTGTCTGATATCCTTCTGTACTGGTACTGCTCAGTAGTACTACTGGTACATACCGTTACTGTTCAGTAGTACTACTGTTACTGCTCAGTACTACTGTTACATACCGTTACTGCTCAGTACTACTACTGTTACTGCTCAGTACTACTGTTACATACCGTTACTGCTCAGTAGTACTACTGTTACATACGGTTACTGCTCAGTAGTACTACTGTTACATACTGTTACTGCTCAGTACTACTGTTACATACTGTTACTGCTCAGTACTACTGTTACATACTGTTACTGCTCAGTAGTACTACTGTTACATACGGTTACTGCTCAGTACTACTGTTACATACGGTTACTGCTCAGTAGTACTAGCTGTTACATACGGTTACTGCTCAGTACTACTGTTACATACGGTTACTGCTCAGTACTACTGTTACATACTGTTACTGCTCAGTAGTACTACTGTTACATACTGTTACTGTTCAGTAGTACTACTGGTACTGCTCAGTACTACTGTTACATACGGTTACTGCTCAGCAGTACTACTGTTACATACTGTTACTGCTCAGTAGTACTACTGTTACATACCGTTATTGCTCAGCAGTACTACTGTTACATACTGTTATTGCTCAGTAGTACTACTGTTACATACTGTTACTGTTCAGTAGTACTACTGGTACATACTGTTATTGCTCAGTAGTACTAATGTTACATACTGTTACTGTTCAGTAGTACTACTGGTACTGCTCAGTACTACTGTTACATACCGTTACTGTTCAGTAGTACTACTGTTACATACTGTTACTGCTCAGTACTACTACTGTTACATACCGTTATTGCTCAGTAGTACTACTGTTACATACGGTTACTGCTCAGTACTACTACTGTTACTGCTCAGTACTACTGTTACATACCGTTACTGCTCAGTACTACTGTTACATACTGTTACTGCTCAGTAGTACTACTGTTACATACTGTTACTGCTCAGTACTACTGTTACATACCGTTACTGCTCAGTACTACTGTTACATACTGTTACTGCTCAGTAGTACTACTGTTACATACGGTTACTGCTCAGTACTACTGTTACATACCGTTACTGCTCAGTACTACTGTTACATACTGTTACTGCTCAGTAGTACTACTGTTACATACTGTTACTGCTCAGTAGTACTACTGTTACATACTGTTACTGCTCAGTACTACTGTTACATACTGTTACTGCTCAGTAGTACTACTGTTACATACGGTTACTGCTCAGTACTACTGTTACATACTGTTACTGCTCAGTAGTACTACTGTTACATACGGTTACTGCTCAGTACTACTGTTACATACCGTTACTGCTCAGTAGTACTACTGTTACATACTGTTACTGCTCAGTAGTACTACTGTTACATACTGTTACTGCTCAGTAGTACTACTGTTACATACGGTTACTGCTCAGTACTACTGTTACATACTGTTACTGCTCAGTAGTACTACTGTTACTGCTCAGTACTACTGTTACATACCGTTACTGTTCAGTAGTACTACTGTTACATACTGTTACTGCTCAGTACTACTACTGTTACATACCGTTATTGCTCAGTAGTACTACTGTTACATACGGTTACTGCTCAGTACTACTACTGTTACTGCTCAGTACTACTGTTACATACCGTTACTGCTCAGTACTACTGTTACATACTGTTACTGCTCAGTAGTACTACTGTTACATACTGTTACTGCTCAGTAGTACTACTGTTACATACGGTTACTGCTCAGTACTACTGTTACATACTGTTACTGCTCAGTAGTACTACTGTTACATACGGTTACTGCTCAGTACTACTGTTACATACCGTTACTGCTCAGTACTACTGTTACATACTGTAACTGCTCAGTAGTACTACTGTTACATACTGTTACTGCTCAGTAGTACTAGCTGTTACATACGGTTACTGCTCAGTACTACTGTTACATACCGTTACTGCTCAGTACTACTGTTACATACCGTTACTGCTCAGTACTACTGTTACATACCGTTACTGCTCAGTAGTACTACTGTTACATACTGTTACTGCTCAGTAGTACTAGCTGTTACATACGGTTACTGCTCAGTACTACTGTTACATACCGTTACTGCTCAGTACTACTGTTACATACCGTTACTGCTCAGTACTACTGTTACATACTGTTACTGCTCAGTAGTACTACTGTTACATACTGTTACTGCTCAGTAGTACTAGCTGTTACATACGGTTACTGCTCAGTACTACTGTTACATACTGTTACTGCTCAGTAGTACTACTGTTACTGCTCAGTAGTACTACTGTTACATACGGTTACTGCTCAGCAGTACTACTGTCTCCATGAATCCATAATACTGGTGTAGATGTGTCCTTATCCCTAACTGTGCTCACGGCCGTATATCGTCTACATGCTGCCTGACCTGGACGTCCTGGAGGACTGGACCGCCATCAGAAAGGTGTGTGTGTGTGTGTGTGTGTGTGTGTGTGTGTGTGTGTGTGTGTGTGTGTGTGTGTGTGTGTGTGTGTGTGTGTGTGTGTGTGTGTGTGTGTGTGTGTGTGTGTGTGTGTGTGTGTGTGTGTGTGTGTGTGTGTGTGTGTGTGTGTGTGTGTGTGTGTGTGTGTGTGTGTGTGTGTGTGTGTGTGTGTGTGTGTGTGTGTGTGTGTGTGTGTGTGTGTGTGTGTGTGTTAACGTGTGTGTGTTAACGTGTGTGTGTTAACGTGTGTGTTTTAACGTGTGTGTTAACGTGTGTGTGTTAACGTGTGTGTGTGTTGTCTTCCAGGCCGTGGCGACGCTGGTTCCCCACAGAGGAAAGGCCGACTCTGACAGTCCTGTGTTTCAATTCAGACAAGACCGAAGCAGACCCATTCTCAACTGCTGAGGACACACACATACACACTCATACATACACACACACTCACACATATATATACACATATATATACACACATACACTCATACATACATACACATATATACACACACATACATACATACATACATACACATACACATACACACTCATACATACACACACACTCATACATACATACACATACATATACACACACATACACACACACCCTTCATGGCGACACCAGTGGGAGAGCGGCCTCACAGGTCTGAATCCCTTTAATGGACACCAGGAGGATTCTGTCCTCTGACCTGTCACCAGTACTTATGGTCCGTGCTGGTCTCTCTGGGAAATAACCGTTATTCTTCACACTTTGGATTGAACTGTTTGAAGTGATTCTGGATCTGCGGTTCATGTCGTCACACAGTCTAAATGTTGTGTGTTCACACATCGGACATTTGGAAGACGTTGTCATGTCACTGCTTGTTTTAAAAAGTAGAATGGAAACATTTAGGTTTTATTACTGGAGCTTTTAGAAGGTTGAGGTCATTATTAGTGTTGGTATTTCTAATCATACACCGTATGAGAAGCTCCCAGTAACACGCGGGGGAAATACTGCTTTATCTATGAACGATTATGCATGAAATATCTTCCATTCTGGTCTGTATTTAATGTGGTTTAGATGCCTCGTTGGAGCTGAGAGTACGTTCTCAGGTTACTGAGACCAGAGCCTACATTTACGTTCATGGGATTAACACGTTTTTAGTCCAGACAGTCATTACAATGAAACTTAGTTGTAAAGTTATTACAAGATCTGATTATGTGACCCAGGCGGGTGTGTGTGTGTGTGTGTGTGTGTGTGTGTGTGTGTGTGTGTGTGTGTGTGTGTGTGTGTGTGTGTGTGTGTGTGTGTGTGTGTGTGTGTGTGTGTGTGTGTGTGTGTGTGTGTGTGTGTGTGTGTGTGTGTGTGTGTGTGTGTGTGTGTGTGTGTGTGTGTGTGTGTGTGTGTGTGTGTGTGTGTGTGTGTTCGTGTGTGTGTTCGTGTGTGTGTTCGTGTGTTCGTGTGTGTGTGTGTTCGTGTGTGTGTGTGTCCACATCTACCTCTTCTCTGTCTCATTCCTGGAAGTGAGCGATGCTTCCATCTGTTCCTCACAGTCGAGTTGCATTATGGTTATGTACGGTGACCGTCGCCATGGTTACAGCCGGCTGGAAGAAAGGGTCCTGAACAAACTGCCATATGATAGTATTGATTTTTTTTATAAATGCATGCTTTTGAAGATAAAGGTGGTGAGTTAAATACACTTTTGTTAAATTCTGCTTGGGGTACATCCGTGTGTTTCGGTGAGTTTTACAATAAAACGTTGTTTTATAAGCACTTTGTTTCATCTTGGTGCGCTGCGTTCGAGTGCTGACGGAAAGGTGAGCTCTGATGGTTATTACCACAGAACAGGACTGTTTTAAGTGATAAACTCACTGATAAGCATGAACTATTTAGCAGTCTCCACAGTTTACAGAGTGCTTTACAGGAAGTATACGTTGTAATAAATGACTATCGAGTCTCTCACCCCATAATCCATCTCTCTATCACAACAGTGAGCATGGAGAGTGTATCGTATCAGTCATAATAATAATCATGGCTTGTTGTTTCATTAGTGATGCTGTAGGGTTTGAACCTTCGCTGCCTTCTGTTTAGCTATAAAAACCTTTATTAGTATATTTGATCATCCAACATAGATATTAAGTCAATAAAGTACAGCTTTTTTATAAGAAGGTGTCAGTGGGAAGTTTGGCCTCTGACAAGGTACTCAAAAGCCTGAAGGCTCTTGTTTGATCATAAATACGTATTTGAAAGTGTATCTGAAAACCTGCAGCCGTTTAGAGTTTATCTAAAACTGTACAAAGTACAACTCGTATTAAATGTTGATATAAGTGGGATTTGTTGAAACCAAAATGAGGTCCACAGACACGCTGGTTTGCAAATGCATGGAAACTAATTGGTTAATTAATTTCACCTCATTTCAACCTTCAGCTTAAATGGGTTTGGACAATAAGTGAACACACAGGTGTGTTTCCATCACAGGAGAGCCCAGGTGAGTCTGGTCCCACTCCCACCCGGAGGCCCTGCATGTAACGGCATCACACCTGTGTGTTCACGTGACTGGTCAGGTGATCACACCTGTGTGTTCACTGACTGGTCAGGTTGGTCTTGGTGCCAGCTGAGCTGTGTGTATGCAGTTGTTTTATTCCAGGTTGGGATGCAACATGAGAGAACACCAGCAGGTAAAGAGTTGGGTGTGAACAGACTTTGTGTTTGTGTAACTAATCACATTAATGATGGCTCCAGTCTGCCAGCATGCTGAACACCAGGAACCGGTTTACCTCAGCACAATGGAGACACCGTTATTGTAATTTGTTACACCCTCGTTTTCCTGCTTCCACATGTTTGATGCGTTGGTCAGCGTGTTACATCTAAAACTAAACACAATTACAAGTCTTCTCATTTAAATTCATTTTCATAGTATGGCATGTCGGAAAAATTCATAAAAAAGTCAGTAATGTATGTCTAAAAAAAACAAAGTCAGAGTATAGTATGTCTAAAAAAACAAAGTCAGAGTATAGCATGTCTAAAAAAACAAAGTCAGAGTATAGCATGTCTAAAAAAGCAAAGTCAGAGTATAGTATGTCTAAAAAAGCAAAGTCAGAGTATAGTATGTCTAAAAAAACAAAGTCAGAGTATAGCATGTCTAAAAAAGCAAAGTCAGAGTATAGTATGTCTAAAAAAGCAAAGTCAGAGTATAGTATGTCTAAAAAAACAAAGTCAGAGTATAGTATGTCAATGGCTGCTGTCATATCTTTTTTTAAAAAGCCCTTATATATAGTTTCATATGATAATCCTGATTCTGAAACATTCACTTTGTAAAGACATCTTTACTCGATGGAGTGAGAAAGAGTCTTGTAATCAACATGATTTAATGAACATGCAGCTCTACAACATGCTGCTCTATATGTCAACTAGAAACCCAAGTACACGACCGATGGAGTATCAACTAGAAACCCAAATACACGACTGATGGAGTACCAACTAGAAACCCAAATACACGACCGATGGAGTATCAACTAGAAACCCAAGTACACGACTGATGGAGTATCAACTAGAAACCCAAGTACACGACTGATGGAGTATCAACTAGAAACCCAAGTACACGACCGATGGAGTATCAACTAGAAACCCAAGTACACGACCGATGGAATATCAACTAGAAACCCAAGTACACGACCGATGGAGTATCAACTAGAAACCCAAGTACACGACCGATGGAGTATCAACTAGAAACCCAAGTACACGACCGATGGAGTATCAACTAGAAACCCAAGTACACGACCGATGGAGTATCAACTAGAAACCCAAGTACACGACCGATGGAGTATCAACTAGAAACCCAAGTACACGGCCGATGGAGTATCAACTAGAAACCCAAGTACACGACCGATGGAGTATCAACTAGAAACCCAAGTACACGACCGATGGAGTATCAACTAGAAACCCAAGTACACGACTGATGAGTATCAACTAGAAACCCAAGTACACGGCCGATGGAGTATCAACTACAAACCCAAGTACACGACCGATGGAATATCAACTACAAACCCAAATACACGACTGATGAGTATCAACTAGAAACCCAAGTACACGACTGATGGAGTACCGATGATGTCACCGATGATGTCACAGACACACGGCCTGAAATTAACAACGTGACGACCAGGTTTCATATTTAAAATATGTTTTTTATTTCATTCAAAAGAATTGCAATAATCATCGTTCATTATAACATGTCTCAGAGAATTGGCAACATAATAAGACTGTTCGGTTTACGAGGCTCTGGCACAGCATTTGAACGCACCGTGTGCCGAGGAAAAACAACATTCACAAAACATAATCATACAGCAAAACAAAGGATTCTTCCATCATGTCTGATCTTTATTCTCCTACCTCTGTCTTTATTTGGGTTCAGTCAATTACTATTACTATTATTATTATTATTATTATTATTATTATTATTATGGGCTGAGCAGCAGTTTAACAACATTCAAGTTTCATTCACTTTTGAAGCACAAAGTCGAGCCGAAGAAAACATCTTTGGTTGATAGAACTGTGAAGACGAGGGTTTTTCTGATCATCGTGACCCAGTCGGCTTGGAGTCAGCGGCCGATCTGCTCTCTCGGGGTTGGGGTGAGACCCCCCTCCTGCCTGTCGTACCTCCCTACTGACCAGGAGACGTGAAGGCTGCTTTTGGCTTGAACACAGTACATTCACTGGACCGTGAAATAAGAAACCAGCGGAACAAAAAGGCAAATTCTATTCAAATATGAGAATCTTTGATTCTCTCAAGAGTTTTAGAGGAAAAGTCTTTTTTTGATCAGCTGTTCTCTGCTCTTATTTAAGTGACCACTGAGGTATGCAAGACTACTGCTGACCACCAGGGGGGGCTGCCATGAAGGTAGAGTCATGAAACGGTCAGATTCCCCTGCACTTAGAAGAAAGGCAGTAGATCGGCTTTTTTCCTTTTCCAGCTCAAAAACGTAATCCCTCCTCACAGCGTGTGATAGGAGAGTTAATAAGACCCTAGTGGTGAACTTAAGAAACCCTAGTGGTGAACTTAAGAAATGCACCCGTCTAAGAGTATATACACACACACACATATGTGTATATATATATATATATATATATATATATATATATATATATATATATATATACACATACACATACATACATACATACATACATACATACATACACACACACACATACACACATATATACACATGACGGGAGAAACTGGTCCAACACATTTTAAATTTGACCTGTTTACGATGTTGTTATTGCAGAGCTGCTGGTTTGGTTTTGGGTTTTGAGCGTTTTAGGAACTCACTGGGTTTTAAGTCAAAAGAGATTTTTTCATCATTTTACAATCAGAGGAAATGAGAACTAGTAGCAAACAGTATGAATAAACATTGTTGTATAATGATAATACAATGTGAAAACCACTGAACCGTCAGGAGGAGTTTAGTATCACACTCCTTTTAAAAGTTTTAAAATCAAATATTTCTTTGAACAGGTCCAGACATCATTTTTCAGTGGCAGCATGTTCAGAGCCATTATGTTCTGAGCTGTGTGTGTGTGTGTGTGTGTGAGGCTCTATGCTGGCTTCTTACAGACGTGGATGAAATAGCAGGGGGCCTGGCTCTGACCCGGCACGTAGGTCTGGAAGTCTCCGTAGACGGCGTGCTTCACTTTGCCGTCGAAGGCCTCGTTCAGTATCGCCGTGAAGCTCTCCAGGCGGTGGGGGTAGTAGGACAGCCGGAATTTACTGGGGACCACAAACGCAACACGTCACAATCCTCTCACAGCACACCTGTGTTGTGTAGAGCAGTCTGGGGGTCCGACCTCGACCTCCGACCCCGGTGTGTGAAGACCACCCAGTGTTACCCAGACTCTTTAATTCCAACCTTCAGTATGGAATGAGTTGTAATGCTGCTTGAAACCAGCAGATCAACCTTGTTGCATGGCAACACTTCTCCTGTCACATGCTTGCAGTATGTACTACATGAACAGGTTGCAGTATTTTTGCCATCATATTATACAACCTCCAGAATAATAATGCTTTTTAAAAAACAGTTAAATCAATCACTTCCCGTGATTTCATTAGAGTGGAATGATTGTCCAGAACGTGTGTTATATCTGGATATGAGAACATGAGCTCCTATATACAGAGGATGATGAACAGGTGAATGCTGCTGTTCCATCTACCTGACTTCGGGGAGGTTGTGCAGCGAGGCCTTGGGCACCTGGATGGTGTAGTCCAGAGTGATCATGTGGGGCTTGTTGTTGACCCACAGCACCGAAGTGGAGATGTCCTGGGTCAGATCGCTCTGCAACACACACACACACACACACAACATACTTCTGGTGACCTCTGACGACCTCAGACGTGCCTGAGGACGGCAGCGAGCGCACCGAACCAGCAGAGTCGGACCACGGGAGCAGACTGGGGGATTACAGAGGAATCGGATGGATTTACCTCCAGCACATGACCAGCGGCTCCTACTGAGGCTGGATTAAAGGATACAACACGCTGTGTGGAGAACTAATCAAACATGGCCCAGTGCTGGTCTAACTCCATATTACATGGGTCCACATGTTCCAACAAGAAGGATCCTACTGGAGGGTGTTTAGTTCCTAAAGTCATGGACTGAGACGGCAGAGGAACACATCATGAACAGTTCCCTTCAGGCTGATGAAACATGTTTTTTCAGTTTCAGTTCCCCGTGTGCTGCTCAGGTTCGTCTGAAGAGCATGTGGACAGAAATGTTGTGATCCCACTCTGGCTTCCCACCAACAAACCCAGTCTTTACCACTTTAAACACCCCATCTCTTAGTACCTTATAGTAGATGTTCTTGCCCTGCGGCGCCCGGCCCGTCTCCAGGATGTAGTCATAGTTACGGTGGTCGATGATGAGGATCCCACCGGGTCGGACCATGCTCGCAATATTCTGGAGGGCCAGCTTCTGGTCACTCTGGTCCCCTGAGAGCAGCAACGACGCGGGCGTCAGAGAGCAACAGCAACGATCGGGATGGTCTGAGTCCACGGGTTGTACTGCGAGGAGCTCACTTACCTTTAAAGTCCGGCAAGTGGGCGAAGGAGTTCCCCAGGCAGATGACGGCATCGTAGCCGGCCCCGGGTTTCTGGAGGTCCTCCGGGAGCGTCAGCCAGTTGGCCTCCTCGATCACTGAGGAGGTGAAGGAGAGGAGGTGATGAACACGGCAGCCATCTAAAATACCACCCTCAGCTCACGACAGAGATGATGGATGGAGCGACATTCAACCGTGAACATGAATTATATGTGAAGGAGGAGGAGAAGGAGGAGGAGGAGGAGAAGAAGGAAAGGAAGGAGAAGAAGAAGGAGTAGAAGAAGAAGGAGAAATAGAAGAAGAAGGAGTAGAAGAAGAAGGAGAAGGAGTCGTACCCCACTGGTCAAAAGCTGCCTCCTTCCTTCTCTCCCATCTCGACTTCAGCGCGTACTTTAGCATTTTGTCGCTGGCGTCGACGCTCGTCATGTTGAAGCCCTCCTCCACCAACATGACCGAGTCCACGCTGAGAGAGAGACACACACACACAGTAAACACACACACACACACACACACACACACACAGTAAACACACACACACACACACAGTAAATACACCTTCTGTGTGAAAACAGCAAACCTCACTCCAGCTACACTATTATACTATACTGCAGGGGGTCCCTCCACCGGGTCTCTATAGGCCTTGGGGGTCCCTCCACCAGGTCTCTATAGGGTGTTGGGGGTCCCTCCACCAGGTCCCTATAGGACTGGGGGGGGTCCCTCCACCAGGTCCCTATAGGGCAGGGGTGCCCAACCTCGGTCCTGGAGAACCCCTGTCCTGCATGTTTTAGGTTTCTCCCTGCTCTTACACACCTGATTCTAATGATGTGCTCGTTATCAAGCAACTGAAGCTTGTCACAGGTTTGAAAATCGTTTGAATCAGGTGTGTTAGAGTAGGGAGAAACCTAAAACATGCAGGACAGGGGTTCTCCAGGACCGGGGTTGGGCACCCCTGCTATAGGGTGTTGGGAGTCCCTCCACCAGGTCCCTATAGGACTGGGGGGTCCCTCCACCAGGTCCCTATAGGACTTGGGGGGTCCCTCCACCAGGTCCCTATAGGACTGGGGGGTTCCTCCCCCAGGTCCCTATAGGGTGTTGGGGGTCCCTCCACCAGGTCCCTATAGGACTTGGGGGGTCCCTCCACCAGGTCCCTATAGGGTGTTGGGGGTCCCTCCGCCAGGTCCCTATAGGGTGTTGGGGGTCCCTCCACCAGGTCTCTATAGGGTGTTGGGGGTCCCTCCACCAGGTCCCTATAGGACTGGGGGGGGTCCCTCCACCAGGTCCCTATAGGGTGTTGGAGACCCCTGGTGTGAGTTCACAGTGAGACGTTGACATGAATCACGTTTCCTTCCTCGGAGCAGCAACACAGTTCACCATCCTTCAGTGGAATAAAGAGATGGCTGATATTTGATGGTCCCTGTTTGGGGGGGGGAGAACCACATGAAACCAGATCAACACAAGAGCCGTTACACAAGCGGCTTGAAAGACCTGCAATGATTAACAGCGACTGGTAACTGCAACACAACATCCACCAGCGTGTCTTCATAAGAACAGGCAACCAGCCGGACAAGTGTATTATTGGAGCTCACATTAAACCTCTTTCTGGAGATCAATGCTATTATGCAACACACAGCTCAAACAAAAGCACAAGAAATCCCTCAGATTACAGCCTCAGCCAGTTCTGAGGATTAGATCCTGAACCTGCAGAAGAAGTGGAACAGCTGGAGGAACTGGCTGCATGCCCACATATAGACCAGAGATAAAAATAGGGCTCACTCCTCTCCCAGCATGTTTACATCGCCTCAGATGGCTATGAGACACGCTGTGGACCCTGGTCAGGGTCTGTGTGCTGGTTCAGACCGGATCCCAGATGGAGCTTCATAGTGTCTGTTTTTGGGACGGAGTGTGTTGGGATAAAGATCTGCTCTACCCATGTTTGCTTTGTGTGAACGGCTGGCGTCGGGCCATGAAATGACTAACTCAATGTGATAACGTGGCCTCAGCAGACGGGAGGAGCCACAAACAGGTTCCAGCATGCTGTCCTGGTCCACCGATACACACTATCAGCAGAGGTTAACACAGGTCTGCTAGCCGCTCACATGTTCACCTTCTATGTGGGGCCAGAGGTCTAGAGGGGCCAGGAGCCCCAAACACGTGTGGTATGTGAGTCAGAGGTCAGGGGATCCTGAAGCCCAGGTCTTTGTGTGAAGTCACTACCTCACTCAGTCAAATAGTGATATCATCTACTCCTGACACGGCGGAAGGCCCCCTTTAAATGGGGCAACTGGTCCAACTCAGTAGGTGAGAAGTCTTCATCATAGAACGTGGGTTATGATGTCTGAACGGGCCCCTCAGATACAGATCACAGATATGTGATACATCTAAAAGACCTCTAAATCATGAAACCGGCTCATGTTACGATGTCTGGATGTCATCAACTTCACTTTAGATATATGTAGAGGCAGGAACCCAAGAACCGGCCCAGAGGCAGGAACCAGGAAGGCAGGAACCTGCACAGAGGCAGGAACCCAGGAACCGCCCAGAGGCAGGAACCTGCACAGAGGCAGGAACCAGGAAGGCAGGAACCTGCACAGAGGCAGGAACCCAGGAACTGGCCAGAGGCAGGAACCAGGAAGGCAGGAACCTGCACAGAGGCAGGAACCCAGGAACCGCCCAGAGGCAGGAACCAGGAAGGCAGGAACCCAGGAAGGCAGGAACCTGCACAGAGGCAGGAACCCAGGAACCTGCACAGAGGCAGGAACCAGGAAGGCAGGAACCTGCACAGAGGCAGGAACCAGGAAGGCAGGAACCTGCACAGAGGCAGGTACCCAGGAACCGCCCAGAGGCAGGAACCAGGAAGGCAGGAACCTGCACAGAGGCAGGAACCCAGGAACCGCCCAGAGGCAGGAACCAGGAAGGCAGGAACCTGCACAGAGGCAGGAACCAGGAAGGCAGGAACCTGCACAGAGGCAGGTACCCAGGAACCGCCCAGAGGCAGGAACCAGGAAGGCAGGAACCTGCACAGAGGCAGGAACCCAGGAACCGGCCCAGAGGCAGGAACCAGGAACCCAGGAACTGGCCCAGAGGCAGGAACTGGCACAGCAGCTGGTGCAACTCTGCACTCTCTTTCATCACTCTCTGGTCTAATCCAGATTTTGTCCAGAGTTAAGAGGGTCAGCAGGCTGAAATTCCAGGAAGGTCAAACTAACTTGATTATCAATTAAGATAATTAATGTTTTTTAGAACATTGACACTTTAAATACTTTAATTAAACACTTTTTAAAATACAGGTCACACCCGGTGACTAACCGGGAGGGGAACCCATTAACCGGCCTGTTACACAACTCCATGGATGCAGTGTTTACCAGTGGGCGCGGTCTACGACGTGATATACAATCAATAGTCTGTCACGGTGGCTGCAGACCAGCATGTGCTGTAGCAGGAAGTTGATGTGGTATTGGAAGAACGTAGAGCTGACGTATAGAACCAACGCCGAAGTAAAGAGTCGGCGGTTTAAATAGAGAAACCGTGTTGAGGTTTTGGTCGAAGGTGTTATTTTGCCGGTACACGCGGGTTTACACTAACTCCAACAAACGCGTAACGTAGTTCGGTGGCCAGACATTACCCGGTTCCGCAGGCTACATCCAGCACGCTGCGCACGCCGTGCTCCCTCAGCAGAGACACCACCCAGCTCCGGTACTCCTGGGTCCGGCTCTGCGTGTCCCCGATGTACAGCTCCCAGACCTTGGCTGCCTTCCCGTCAGCGTACTGGTCAGGGAGACCCTCGGCGGCCACACCGAGGGACCGGGTCCTGAACACGCCGTCGGCCGACATGATGCTGCTTGCTGCCTGCTGTTAGCGTAGCGTCGACCAGCGAGCTGCTCTGAACGTGTGGAGCCGGACTACGTGGTGGGGGGTCGAAAAGGAGCCGGACTACGTGGTGGGGGGTCGAAGAGGAGCCGGACTACGTGGTGGAGGTCTACCAGGACTCGGTCCACATGCAGGCAGACACCGGAGCCGCTTGTTATTATTTATACGAGCGACCGAGGAGGCGCCGGGTTTAACCCAATGACACCGCGCTGTGACATGACGCCTACTTTCTGATTGGACGAAGGGCACTTCCGGGTTTACTGTCGCAGACGTCACTGAAGCAGGGTTAATTCTGACCCTCAGCAGGCCTGCCAGGCTCAGACGCGGTGCTGCCGTCCAGGTGATTCCTGGAGGCGGATGTTTAGGTTGGATCAGGGACGTGTTGGAGTCAGACACACTGCGGTGGAAGGAACTCATGAATACATGAATGCATGAATACATGAATACATGAGGTGGAGTTCGTAGTCGGGGGAGCCAACAAGGAGGTGCTGCCTGTGAGGTTAAACTCAGGGCGTAAAAACCCTCGAGCCTCACATCTCATCCTTCATGTTTCATCATCGATTTGGACACATTGCTTATGACTTATATTATACTATTATAAATATACAATACTATTATATATAATATATACATATATATCAATATATACATCATATCATATTCTATATATAATATATATATAATACTATTATATCTATGTTATATATAATAGTATTATATATGTTATATATATATATGTATTATATATATCAATTCATATATATATGATATATATCAATAGATGAACATATAAATATATATGTAATAACCAATAAGTTAGCAGAAATGAAGGGTTTATTTGGAATACCACACCAGTAAATGTTTGTTTCAATGGACTGATGTAAATGAATACATGTGCACATATATAATGGAATGAAACGTGAATAGTACAGGTCAGCAGCGAGAGAGGGGCCCGGGTTCAAGAATGTCTGAATGGTTGTTTGTCTGTCTATGTGTGTCAGATCTGTGGTAGTCTGGTCACCTGACCCCCCCTCCAGAGATCTGGTTTCTGCCTGTGTCAGAAAAACAACCAACCTCTGGTTTGTGGTCTGTGTCCCTCTTTAACTCCGACTCCTCCTGTCCTGTGATTGGCTGGCGGAGCTCACTAAAGGACCGTTTATCTAGTGGCAGAGGTGAGATTGTGTCAGCCACAACCAGTACCACCCAGTCCTATCAACACACACACACACACACACTCTCAACCACAGCAGAATGAGGTCAAATCCAGCTGCAGTGATAACAGATGTGGACAGGATAAGGGATCTCCTCTCACGCTGACACGTCCAACTGGTTGAACTGGGCGCCGTCCTCGTTAATTCATGCGTGTGCAGAGACATGTGTGTTTGTTTGGTGTGTGACTCATTAAATAAACTGAGCTGTGTGTGTTCTGAGGGTTGGGCAGGCCATCATTTTAAAATATGAAAATATTACATGAAATTGGAATGTCATTGGATTTATATGTTAAATGATTTGGCCACTTTAATCTAATTTAACTGTATTTTCTAATTGTTTTTTAGTTGCTGACTAGAGTGGAAGCAAAGGGACCAGCAGGTGGACAGTGAGAACAGGCTGATGGTAACAACCTCACAGAGTTAAACTACAGAGCTGTCCGGATGCCTCTACTACCTCACCTTGATCTGTGACCGTCCTTCACACACCTGTAATCGTTGTTTCCAGGAGATAAACCACCTCGTTGTTTATGAAAGTATTTGTGGTATTTCCTAACATCGCTGATCTTTGCCCACATGTTCCCTGTGCTGTTGGTTCATTGGTTCAGTGTTGTCACTGATTACATGCTGGAGTCTTATCTGCTGTTCTTCTTCTCTGGGACACGACAGGAAACAAGAAGGAAAGCAGCTGGATTAAACACTAAGTTTACAGACTGGAGTTTACAGCCTGTAGTTTACAGACTGGAGTTTACAGACTGGAGTTTACATACTGTAGTTTAAAGACTGGAGTTTACAGACTGGAGTTTACAGACTGGAGTTTACATACTGTAGTTTACAGACTGGAGTTTACAGCCTGTAGTTTACAGCCTGTAGTTTACAGACTGGAGTTTGCAGACTGGAGTTTACAGACTGGTGTTTACAGCCTGTAGTTTACAGACTGGAGTTTACAGCCTGTAGTTTACAGACTGGAGTTTACATACTGTAGTTTAAAGACTGGAGTTTACAGACTGGAGTTTACAGCCTGTAGTTTACAGACTAGAGTTTACAGACTGGAGTTTACAGACTGGAGTTTACAGACGGGTGTTTACAGCCTGTACTTTACATACTGTAGTTTAAAGACTGGAGTTTACAGACTGGAGTTTACAGCCTGTAGTTTACAGCCTGTAGTTTACAGACTGGAGCTTACAGCCTGTAGTTTACAGCCTGTAGTTTACAGACTGTAGTTTACAGACTGGAGTTTACAGCCTGGAGTTTACAGACTAGAGTTTACAGACTGGAGTTTACAGACTGGAGTTTACAGACTGGTGTTTACAGCCTGTAGTTTACAGACTGTAGTTTAAAGACTGGAGTTTACAGACTGGAGTTTACAGCCTGTAGTTTACAGCCTGTAGTTTACAGACTGGAGCTTACAGCCTGTAGTTTACAGCCTGTAGTTTACAGACTGGAGTTTACAGCCTGTAGTTTACAGACTGTAGTTTACAGACTGGAGCTTACAGACTGGTGTTTACAGCCTGTAGTTTACAGCCTGTAGTTTACAGCCTGGAGTTTACAGACTGGAGTTTACAGACTGGTGTTTACAGCCTGTAGTTTACAGCCTGGAGTTTACAGACTGGAGTTTACAGAATGGAGTTTACAGACTGTAGTTTACATACTGTAGTTTACAGACTGGAGTTTACAGACTGTAGTTTACAGACTGTAGTTTACAGACTGGAGTTTACAGACTGGAGTTTACAGACTGGAGTTTACATACTGTAGTTTACAGACTGGAGTTTACAGCCTGTAGTTTACAGCCTGTAGTTTACAGACTGGAGTTTGCAGACTGGAGTTTACAGACTGGTGTTTACAGCCTGTAGTTTACAGACTGGAGTTTACAGCCTGTAGTTTACAGACTGGAGTTTACATACTGTAGTTTAAAGACTGGAGTTTACAGACTGGAGTTTACAGCCTGTAGTTTACAGACTAGAGTTTACAGACTGGAGTTTACAGACTGGAGTTTACAGACGGGTGTTTACAGCCTGTACTTTACATACTGTAGTTTAAAGACTGGAGTTTACAGACTGGAGTTTACAGCCTGTAGTTTACAGCCTGTAGTTTACAGACTGGAGCTTACAGCCTGTAGTTTACAGCCTGTAGTTTACAGACTGTAGTTTACAGACTGGAGCTTACAGACTGGTGTTTACAGCCTGTAGTTTACAGACTGTAGTTTACATACTGTAGTTTACAGACTGGAGTTTACAGACTGGAGTTTACATACTGTAGTTTAAAGACTGGAGTTTACAGACTGGAGTTTACAGACTGGAGTTTACAGCCTGGAGTTTACAGACTAGAGTTTACAGACTGGAGTTTACAGACTGGAGTTTACAGACTGGTGTTTACAGCCTGTAGTTTACAGACTGTAGTTTAAAGACTGGAGTTTACAGACTGGAGTTTACAGCCTGTAGTTTACAGCCTGTAGTTTACAGACTGGAGCTTACAGCCTGTAGTTTACAGCCTGTAGTTTACAGACTGGAGTTTACAGCCTGTAGTTTACAGACTGTAGTTTACAGACTGGAGCTTACAGACTGGTGTTTACAGCCTGTAGTTTACAGCCTGTAGTTTACAGCCTGGAGTTTACAGACTGGAGTTTACAGACTGGTGTTTACAGCCTGTAGTTTACAGCCTGGAGTTTACAGACTGGAGTTTACAGAATGGAGTTTACAGACTGTAGTTTACATACTGTAGTTTACAGACTGGAGTTTACAGACTGTAGTTTACAGACTGTAGTTTACAGACTGGAGTTTACAGAATGGAGTTTACAGACTGGAGTTTACAGACTGGAGGTTGGCTCAGAGTTGATTGGTTGATGATTGAACTTGTGGGTTCAGCCTGGTGGGTCCCATATGGTGGCGTATTCATGGGCAGACCTGCTCTAGAGCTGTAGGTCATGTTCGAGAGCAGTCAGTCAAATGTGGCTCAATACTGACATCTAGTGGCCGCTGCAGGAACTGCAATAATATGTCATTTTGTCAAATGCCTTCAGTTGGTAGACTTCCTGCTCACCCTCACAAAGGCAGGACTGGTTCAGGGTACTGGTTCAGGGTACTGGTACAGGGTGCTGATTCAGGGTGCTGATTCAGGGTGCTGGTTCAGAGTACTGGTTCAGGGTGCTGATTCAGGGTGCTGGTTCAGAGTACTGGTTCAGAGTACTGGTTCAGGGTGCTGATTCAGGGTGCTGATTCAGGGTGCTGGTTCAGGGTGCTGGTTCAGAGTACTGGTTCAGAGTACTGGTTCAGGGTACTGATTCAGGGTGCTGGTTCAGGGTGCTGGTTCAGGTTGATTGTTCAGGGTACTGGTTCAGGGTGCTGGTTCAGAGTACTGGTTCAGGGTGCTGGTTCAGAGTACTGGTTCAGGGTCCTGATTCAGGGTGCTGGTTCAGAGTACTGGTTCAGGGTCCTGGTTCAGGATAGGAGAGGAGGAGAGGAAGAGGAGGTAGAGAAGGAGAGGAGGAGGTAGAGGAGGAGGAGAGGGAGGATGAGGAGGAGAGGAGGAGGTAGAGGAGGAGGGATCTTGGGGAGCCCCAGATGAAGAATAGAGGGATCTATCATGCAGAGAACAGAATCAAACAGTAAAATAATCTTCAGCTGAGTATGAGCTGAAGATATGAAACAATACGATAATAAATCACAGGAAGCAGGAGAACAGATGTAAATATCAGCATGATGCAGTCCACCTCACCATGACAGAACCATCCAGCAGTCAGACCGTGATCAAAGGGGTCCAACTGAAGCTGCTTTCGGAGCTGATCCAGAACTGGGACTGATCTAAAACTGGTTCTGATCTGGAGCTATCTGGAGCTGATTGAGAGCTTACTTAAATGCTTAACTTAAAGAAAATGTAGATTAAAATACATTGACGGCTGTAAATCATTGTATTATGTGTTGTCTGTGCTTCTGCTAATATAACACATTTAAACAGCCTGCTGTCTATAGTCTTATAAGGTGTGATACTGTACCCAGCCTCCTCAGCAGTACCCACACACACCAGCAGGTGGCGATCTGACAACACGAGTGGAGCGAGCCATGAACAAAACCAGACTTTAATTTCATTTCACACTTCAAAACTCACATTTTACAGTTAATAATAATAACAACAACAACAACAATAATAACAATAACAACAACAACAATAATAATAATAATAATAATAACAATAATAATAACAACAACAACAATAATAACAATAATAGGCTAATAATGTTAATACTAATAATAATAACAAAAACAACAACAATAATAATGTTAATAATAATAATAACAAAAACAATAATAATAGGTCTAATAATAAACATAATAACAATAACAACAATAATAATGATAATAACGTATTCATGTAAAACCTTTGTAACTCTCCCTGAGGATTTAACTCACAATGAGAAGATTCAGATTCTCCAACTAACAAGCATCGGAGTTTCTATGAGGATGAGTGAAAGTCATGTGATCAACATTATGAATATGTTTTAATGCATACACACATGTGTTACCAGCTGCAGAGATTTAAATCTCAACATTGTCCGCAGCGGCCTGCTGGTCTGAGGTCTGCTCTCTGCGCTGCTGACGTTTAACCACGTAGACCCTCACCAGGACTATGGAGACCGCCACAACGACCACCCCGAGGACCCACAGCCACAGGAACCCCCCTGCGGGCACGGAAGACCCCCTCCGAGTGTCGTTGTCGGCGGCCGGGTTGACGGACCCGATGACGCGCGGAGTCGTGACGGTGAACGCGTCACCGCCCTTCGCTCTGACGCACTCCACCTGCGCTCTCAGCACGAACCCGTCCCGGCACGAGCACGCGAAGCTCCCGAACGTGTTCGTGCACTCCTGATCGCATTCTCCGGCGCATTCGTCGATGTCCTCACAGAGCGCGCCGCCGTCGTATATGAAGCCGTCGGCGCAGAGGCACTCGCCCCCGTCGCACACCGCGGGGCATCTCTGCTGTGCACAGTGCACTTTGCAGCGCTCCGGGTGCCCGCTGTCCGGGATGTACCCGCTGAAGCAGGAGCACCGATGCCCTCCTCGTACTTCAGTGCACTCGTGCTCGCAGGGTCCGCCGGCGCAGCCCCCGGGGCCGGTCGGCTCGGAGACCCCCTGCGCCTGGCACGCGTCTTTGCGCTTCGTTTGGCACAGAAACCCGGCCGCCGTGTCCGCGCACGGCCTCTCCGTCCACTTCCGGTCACCGGACAGCGACACGCAGCTCGCAGAGCACACCGTGACGCGGTCCCTCCAGGTGCTGGAGGACGGGATGAGGCCGCCGTGCGCGGGACCGGATGTCCACTCGTAGCCCCTCAGGGGGGCCGAGAGGTTGCTGCAGGCGGAGGCTGGTAAACGCAGGCCGACCCAGAAATCTCCGTGCAGGTCTTCAAGAAGGTTGAGCGTGCTCGTGTCCGCCTCAGAGTGAAACGTCATCAGTCGTCCGCTCCTGCCGCGGCACGCTGCCTCGGCTGCGTGGAAGTCCAGTCTGTCCCGGTTCACAGTCACGCACTCGTCCCCCGAACAGACGGGCCTGCAGGCCCCGGCCTGCTGCACGCCGGACCAGAACACCATCACCCACACCAGCAGAGGCATCCCCTTCAGACAGACGGCAGGCCGTGGTGCCATGCGCTGCATCATGCTGGACCGTGACTGAGGTTGTGGGTTCGGAGCTCTCAGGCTGCTCAGGAAGCGACACCCTTCCGGACACAGACACGTTTAAGACAGGAAGGAGACCACATTCAAGTTCTACTTCTGGCTTTTTCCCCGAAGACACAAATCCTTATCAGCATACACAGCCAGTCTAAGGGGGGGGGGGGGGGGCAGAGAAGGGTAGAAGGGTGGTTCAACCAACATTAAAATCGTCAGGTTGGTCAAATAGGTTCAGGGCCCGTGCCCCCCGAATACAGGAACAGAAACCTCTTCATATTTCACAAACACTATTTATTTCATGTCTCATATCAACGTTATCATCCCAGTATGTACAGATTCAGTCCTCCCATGAGTTTATTATCATATTTACACCAGCATCACATGTGCAAACACTCAGCAACGACACATCAGAAAGAGGAATACGTCATGAGGCCTCAGCCCTTTGACCCAACATCACTCATACTCATGTTTACTTCTTCTAAACCGTTTGTTTTAACTGATTTGTGATTGGTTGGTTTTCAAACAACACCAACCTCGAGAGGTTGCAGGAACATAAATAATTTAAATAAACGTGACAATCCATCTTCTCCGTCACTATCAGGTCATAAGTCATCAGTCAAAATGGACTCATAGAGTTTCTCTAGACGCGGATCCAGACCGGAGGACACCCAACAGTAGCCGTCCGTCGTGGTGCTTTTCTTGGCTTCTTTTTTGGGGCGACTGCATCGGAACATTGCGATAGCCAGAGTCACGGCCACCAGGAGCAGCAGTGGGATGACGGACCCGAGCACACACACAATCACCCGGGGGTTCACCGCCTCGGCCAAACCCGCCACCAGGGACGTGTTGGTGTGCTGGTCGCCGTGCGTGACGTTCACCAGGTGTGGAGGCGGTGCGTCGGTCTGCAGGTGCGGCGGGTTGGACTGTAGGTGCGGTGCGTCGGTCTGCAGGTGTGGCGCATCCGTCTGAAGGTGCGGCGTGTTGGTTTGCAGGTGCAGGGGCGGCGTGTCGGTGTGCTGGTCGCCATGTGTGACGTTCACCAGGTGTGGGGGCGGCACGTCGGTCTGCAGGTGCGGCGGGTTGGACTGTAGGTGCGGTGCGTCGGTCTGCAGGTGTGGCACGTCGGTCTGCAGGTGTGAGAGTGACGCGTCGGTGTGGGGGGGGTGGTGCTGGAGCTCCACCGTGTTTCTGGCTAACGACTCGGTGGAGTTTTCTTGCGTTCCTCCCTCAGCAGGGTCATCTGATGCGGCGGCCGGCGTCTCGGTCACATCCGGAGCGCAGGTCCATCCATCCGGCTCCACGTGGAAGCCTGGCATGCAGGTGCACCGGAAGCTGCCGGCAGTATTGACACATCTGAACTGACATTGATGAGTGACACACTCGTCCACGTCAATGCATTCACCTTCAACCATCTCGTAGCCGTCGTGACACACACATGCGTAACTGCCGTGCGTATTTACACACACGTGCTGGCAGGCTTGTGACCGGCACTCATCGATGTCCAAGCAGTCCCGCCGGTTCGCGTCCAGCTGCAGCCCAGCCGGGCATGTGCAGGAATACCCAGAATCCCTCATCACGCACCTATACTCGCAGGTGTCGGCGCCGCACAAGTCCTTAATCCTGCACGTGAGGCCGTCCTCTTCCAGCTCGTAACCGTCTTTGCAAACGCAGCGGACCTCTTCCGCGTCCTGGTGGCACAAATGTTCACATCCGCCGTTGTGTGTGTTGCAGTTCTGCTTCCCCGTGCTGCAGAACGGTCCCGGGACGGTCCAGCGGAACGCGTCGGCCACGTCTCTGCACACGGAGTACTGAGACGGTCCACCGCTGCAGGAGACGTCGGCGTACGTTCCCAGCGGATACGACTGCATGGGACTCCGCTGAGGCTCCTCTGAGAAGGGCGCCGTGTAGGTGACCTGCCCCGGCCCCAGCAGAGCCAGAGGTCGGCACATTCCCTGGAAGTAGAACTTGCATGCATAGGAAGCAGGACTTTTACAGCCTCCAGCGGTCCACTTCAGCTGGTTCTGACCCGCTGCAGTGTAGTGGACCTTTGCACATCGGTCCTCCGTGCATGATGATGACGGGCTCTTTCTCCCAGTTGGAGTAGTGGGACTCTTCCTCCCAGATGGGGTGTCTGTCAGATTGAGAAATGGTGGGTGTTGTGGGTGATATGTACACACAGTTGCCCCTGTGCAGTTTCAGACCGATCCAACATTTCAGCGGCTTGTCCTTGTACCCAGAGAAGGAGCGAGTGAAGCACTTCCTCCTCTGCCTCGTCTCTGACTGTCATCAGATAACCTCCGTTGTGGACGCAGTTCTGCCGGGCCTTCTCGAAGCCCAGCCGCTCCGTGTGCAGCGTGAAGCAGGCGTTGGAGGTGCACAGCGTCGCATGTTCGGCTCCAGACAAACCCTGAAAGCTGTGGATGAGCCGCAGCAGCAGAATCCACAACATAACCGCCATGGAGCTCAACACAGCAGCCGATATCCAGAAGGTCCCGGGAGCTTGGGGGGTGAAATGTGACCGATGTGTGGTTATCCATTCGCAGCCAGAAACACAGTGGTGCGGTCTGAGACCAACGTCCGTGCTCTCGCATCCTGTTTGGGATGCAAACTAAAGACGGAAGCCACGTTGAGCAGCAGTTATGGGCTCCTTTCTTCTCCCCCGCTGGCTGGTTCCGTTCTGGAGGAGAAAACAATGGCCGGCTCCGCCGTGTTTTGACTGCTCCTCCAGATGTCTCCGGCCCCAGAAGGCTTCAGGCATTCAAGCTGACTCCCTTGATTGTGGTGGCTTACAATGCAGGACCACACAGGGGTCAGAGTCCCAGAGACCCGTTCATGATGGAGCTGTGGAGGGGCACACAATGGCTGCTGGGGGAACCTGTGACCTTTGCCACCCGACCGCACACGGACCAACCTAGACTCTATTACTTGTAGCACAAATATAACCGCTGCATGGTCACATGTTTATTATTTGCCATAAAGGTGTGTATTTATTGTTCCTCTACCGGTTAGGAGATAAGATAATCCTTGATTAGTTCCAGTTCTTCAGTAGAGATGGAAGCTTTATGAGGATTCCACATCAGACGAGGTTTATAAAGACGTGGCGACGATGAGACGATCGGTACCCAAATCACAATCAATATACGTGTATGTGTTTACATGTGTAGAGGCGTGTGTATGTGTGTGTATTTATGTGTATACGCGTGTATATTTATGTATATGTAAATGTGTATATGTGTGTGTGTGTGTGTGTGTGTATATATGTGTATATGTATATACACATGTAGAGGTGTGTGTGTATGTGTATATGTGTGTGTGTGTATATATATACATGTGTATAGGTGTGTGTGTGTGTGTGTGTGTGTGTGTATATATATACATGTGTATAGGTGTGTGTGTGTGTGTGTGTGTGTATATATATACATGTGTATAGGTGTGTGTGTGTGTGTGTATATATACATGTGTATAGGTGTGTGTGTGTGTGTGTGTGTGTGTATATATATACATGTGTATAGGTGTGTGTGTGTGTGTATATATATACATGTGTATAGGTGTGTGTGTGTGTGTGTGTATATATATACATGTGTATAGGTGTGTGTGTGTGTGTATATATATACATGTGTATAGGTGTGTGTGTGTGTGTGTGTGTGTGTATATACATGTGTATAGGTGTGTGTGTGTGTATATATATACATGTGTATAGGTGTGTGTGTGTGTGTGTGTGTGTGTATATACATGTGTATAGGTGTGTGTGTGTGTATATATATACATGTGTATAGGTGTGTGTGTGTGTGTGTGTGTGTGTGTATATATATACATGTGTATAGGTGTGTGTGTGTGTGTGTGTGTATATATATACATGTGTATAGGTGTGTGTGTGTGTGTGTGTGTGTGTGTGTATATATATACATGTGTATAGGTGTGTGTGTGTGTGTGTGTGTGTGTATATATATACATGTGTATAGGTGTGTGTGTGTGTGTGTGTGTATATATATACATGTGTATAGGTGTGTGTGTGTGTGTATATATACATGTGTATAGGTGTGTGTGTGTGTGTGTGTATATATATACATGTGTATAGGTGTGTGTGTGTGTGTGTGTGTGTGTGTATATATATACATGTGTATAGGTGTGTGTGTGTGTGTGTGTGGATCTGCATGGTATTCATGTGATCCAGACAACATGTCCTGTATTTGTTTAAACACAGGAAGTGCCCTACTACAAAGACAGGAAGTAGAGTAAGACCCTCCAGCAGGGCAGCACACTGCAAAAACAGCCCTTCTAGAAAGAAGTAAAATATTCTCATATTCAATCAAATTATCTTGTATCAAGCAAAAGAATCTGCCAATGGGGTAAGCTTTTTTTGCTTGACAAGCAATTCTTAAAATAAGCCCAAATTTCTTAGCTCCGAAAGACTAAAATGAGACTTTAAACTAGACAGAAAATCTTAAACTAATCCAAATTCTTCTAAAACAAGCAATGAAAAAAACACTAAATCAAGATTAAATTACTCAAAATGAGAATTTAAGTCTCTTTACTAATTTAAGAAATTACACCTTAATCTGGGATTGATAATGAGCATAAAAGTAGTTAAAATAAGACATAATTTCTTAAAACAGCATAACAAATATAAAAGTGATGTCTTAAATCAAGATACCACAACTTTCTTTTTTTTTTTTTATGGCTGGAGTGCCATTTTTATTATGAGAGAGACAGTGTGGAAAGGGGAGGTAGAGGGGGAAGACATGCACGAAGGAGATTGCCAGGCCGGGAGTCGAACCACTGATCTCCGCGTCGAGGCTGAGCCTCCGTACATGGGGCGGCTGCCTTATCCACTGCGCCACCGGCTGAGCCTCCGTACATGGGGCGGCTGCCTTATCCACTGCACCACCGGCTGAGCCTCCGTACATGGGGCGGCTGCCTTATCCACTGCACCACCGGCTGAGCCTCCGTACATGGGGCGGCTGAGCCTCCGTACATGGGGCGGCTGAGCCTCCGTACATGGGGCGGCTGCCTTATCCACTGCGCCACCGACCGCCCCAGTTAATTTTTTTTATTAACTTTGCATTGCTCAATTCAACATCCAAAAAAAAAGGGCACTTCTGCATTCCAGATCCATCATAATCAAACAGATTGAAAAGCCAGTTTTGATTTGAACCTCACTATCAAAATAATAATACATCAGTTATTGTAGCAGCATAGCAACTAAACATCATGTTGCAGCTGGTTTGCAGCATAATATCCCATATGGTTTTCAATCTCACCAAGCAACTGTCCTGTAATGAAAATGAAAATATTAATAATACAAACTTTTGTCCTTGTTTCATGGCATTCTTGAATTGAGATGTTGTGCAAATGGTCTTACTCTTAAAATAAGGCAAATAATCTTGGTGCCCCGCTGGGTTTGATCGTAAAACATTTTTATACTCTTTTTCTGGTTCATTCTAGCTCAAAATTAGCTGGAATATCTTATCAAGAAAAAGTAAGGCATACTTTCTTAAAATGAGATATTTTTTCTAATGCAAAACTTGCTTGACAAGATTAATATTCTTTTTGGACAAAAAATAAGACTTATTTTCTTGATACAAGGCTTTTTTTACTTTCTTGAAATTCCATTTTTGCAGTGCAGGGACTAGATTCACGTCTGCTTCTCTCTGATGTGACCATTCTCAGGGTAATTATCCACAGAGTCCAGCAGAGTCACATGATCAGCTTTAATAAGGGTTTCAATGCAGGAGTGTGTGTGTGTGTACGACCCTGTTGTCATGTTATTATGTTATTGTTATACCCACAGAGCAGGACTGGAACGGGGCCAGGTCCTTCAGAGTCCACCACCACCAGGATCAGAGGATCAGAGAGGAGTCATCCTTCCAAACAATGTGTGTTTAGATGATAAGACCTGATTGAGATCCAGGGACCTCCAAGACCACGTCCAGTCTTCAAACCTAACCGGAGAACTGGGAACCGGACAAAGAGGATACGGACTTCACCTTTAACCCCCGTTTCTGTTGTTGACACAAGAGAAGAGTGATGTCATCACTGCTGCAGTCACATGTTTCACCACACGCATCAGTTTAACTAAGAAGTGAAATCAGACAGGATAGTGTTTTATTCAGAGTATCAGGATATACACACACACACACACACACACACACACACACACACACACATACATATATATATATACACACACACACACATATACACACACACACACACACACACATACATATATATATATACACACACACACACATATACACACACACACACACACACACACACATACATATATATATATATACACACACACACACACACACACACACACACACATACATTATTATTATTATTATTATTATAACCTTTATTTAACCAGGAAAATTCCATTGAGATTAAAAACCTCTTTTTCAAGGGAGACCTGGCCAAGATAGGCAGCAGCATATACAAAACAATTACACAGTTACACAATTAAAACACCAAAAAAAACAAACAAACAAAGGTATTGATTTTACAAGTAGATCATTAAAAACAAGAACATCGATTGGAATCAGCTTCAAGTCCTTTTAACTTACATTTAAAAGAGCTCAATGAAATTAACTCTGCCAGTTTCCAGTCATTTTGGAGCATATTCCATGCAGACGGTGCAGCATAGACAAAAGCCTTTTTTCCCATTTCGGTACGTGCAAAGGGTACAGAAAGCAACAGGCAATTATTTGACCGGGAAGAGTAAGGACCAGTACTTCTCAATGCAATTAAAGCACAAATGTAAGAAGGCAGTAGGCCAAGTATTGCCTTATATATAAAAATAAACCAATGACTAAGCCTACGGGTGGCCAGAGCAGTCCATCCAACCCGAGCGTATAACTCACAATGGTGTGTCAATGATTTGCAATTTGTGATGAACCTGAGAGAAGCATGGTAAACAGTATCAATCATATTAAGACATTGAGCTGGGGCGTTCATGTATAAAAGATCTCCATAATCTAACAAGGGTAAAAAAGTCGCAGCTACTAGTCGTTTTTTTACATCAAACGAAAAACAAAGCTTATTTCTAAAATAAAAGCCCAGTTTTGTCTTCAGCTTCTTTACAAGATTCACCACATGCGGCTTGAAAGTGAGGGAGTCGTCAATTAGTACACCCAGGTATTTATACTCCTGAACCACCTCTATTTCATATCCCTGAAGAGTGGTCACTGGGGGGACAATTTGTGGCCTCTTCCTGGATTTAGAAAACAACATAAGCTTAGTCTTGTCTGTATTAAGAACAAGTTTCAGTTTAAGTAATGAGTGCTGAACAGCTACAAAGGCTTTCTGCAGGGATTCAATGGCCTGAACAAGAGTTGATCCACAGCAGTAAATGATTGTGTCGTCAGCATAAAGGTGCAAATTGACATCTGTCATGTTTGAGCCCAGCTCATTAATATAAATAATGAATAAGAGGGGACCTAGTACAGAACCCTGTGGCACCCCCTTGTGGACAGTAACAATGTCAGAACACATACCATCGTATTTAATGCACTGAGTCCTGTTACTAAGGTAGTTGGTGAACCAAGCAACTGCTCTCTCCGAGAGTCCTGATTGAAGGAGTCTAAGTTTTAAAATACAGTGGTCAACAGTGTCAAACGCTTTCGACAAATCGATAAAAAGTGATGCACAGTGTTGTTTCTTATCAAGTGCAACAGAAAGGTCATTTACCACCTTCATTGCAGCTGTGATGGTGCTGTGCTTTTTCCTAAAACCCGACTGATATTTAGATAAAATACTATTGGATTGTAAAAACGCCTTTACTTGCTCACTCACAAGTGCTTCAAGAATTTTGGCCAACACTGATAAGTTAGATATTGGTCTGTAATTAGTTAAAATCACTGGATCACCTCCTTTTAATAAAGGGAGAACAAAAGCTGATTTCCATACAGAGGGAATTTCATTTGTTTCTACTGTAAGATTAAAAAGATGTGCAAGAGGTTCTGCTATAAAATCAGCCGCCAATTTCAAAAAGTAAGGATCGATTAAATCGGGTCCAGAAGATTTTTTAGGATCCAAGACTGTAAGGGCTTTACGAACTTCCTGAACAGAGAAAGGTACAAAGTTGAAAAGCTGTCCCTTGTACATTGGGAAATCAGTGCTGGGTTTCACAGAGACAGAACCCACAGAGTCAAACAGAAACCCAGAAGTTACAAAATGATTGTTAAAACAATTCAATACCTCCATTCTGTCATAGACAGGTACAGAATCCAGAAAAATTAAGACTACATCGACAAAGAAAGAAAATGTACAAATCATCGAAGCAAACAATATAAACAATATTTTATATATAAAACATAGCAAGCATAATAATTACACATTAACAAAGACAAAAAAAACT
>NC_139921.1:1152500-1257500 GCF_963514095.1 Eutrigla gurnardus
ATCACAGCAAACACAATAACCACATTAATCACAGTAAACACAATAATCACAATAAACACAACAAACACAATAACCACATTAATCACAGTAAACACAATAACCACAATAAACACAACAAACACAATAACCACATTAATCACAGTAAACACAATAACCACAATAATCACAGTAAACACAATAATCACAGCAAACACAATAACCACATTAATCACAACAAACACAATAATCACAGTAAACACAATAATCACAGCAAACACAATAACCACAATAATCACAGCAAACACAATAACCACATTAATCACAGTAAACACAATAACCACAATAAACACAACAAACACAATAACCACATTAATCACAGTAAACACAATAACCACATTAATCACTGTAAACACAATAACCACAATAAACACAACAAACACAATAACCACATTAATCACAGTAAACACAATAACCACATTAATCACAACAAACACAATAATCACAGTAAACACAATAATCACAGCAAACACAATAACCACAATAATCACAGTAAACACAATAATCACAGCAAACACAATAACCACAATAATCACAGCAAACACAATAACCACATTAATCACAATAAACACAACAAACACAATAACCACATTAATCACAGTAAACACAATAACCACAATAATCACAGCAAACACAATAACCACATTAATCACAATAAACACAACAAACACAATAACCACAATAATCACAGCAAACACAATAATCACAGCAAACACAATAACCACAATAATCACAGTAAACACAATAATCACAGTAAACACAATAATCACAATATCACAGTAAACACAATAATCACAATAAACACAATAATCACAATAATCACAGTAAACACAATAATCACAATTAACACAATAATCACAATAATCACAATAATCACAATAATCTCAATAAATACAATAAACACAATAATCAAAATAATCACAATAAACACAATAAACACAATAAGAGTCCGGCGAGTGGCTGCACAAGATGGCTGCGTAGATTTCAGCTCCTCAACCCATCGCCTACAATTTTGTTTATAAAGACCGTTTGAGTGTTTTTTTCCTGAACAGCAAATTATTTTTACGTGGAGTAAAGAACCGTGACGTTTTTATACGGGGCAGTCTTCGCCTGATGGTGATTTTGAGATCGGGTAAGGGCGCAATGACTGAGTTGGAAGCTAAAATGGACACTGTGCTATCCAAGCTAACCAGCGTGGATAGCGTGCTGGGAAAAATAGATGCTCGTATTGCTAGCATGGACAGCCGCTTTGCTGGTTTTGATGCACGCCTCGACAATCTGCAAGGCGAGGTGTCTGGTATTCGGGCGGACTTTACATCGCAAAAAAAGGAAATTGGCAAAATAAGAAAGGAGGTTAGCGTGATGCAAGCTAATGTGGGAGCTAACTCCAGCAAGCTAGCTGAACACGATACCGATTTGGAAACTATGCGATTTAAGTTAGCCGACATGGAGGACCGGAGCAGACGCTGCAATGTGAGGATCAACGGGCTGCCGGAAGGGACGGAGGGATCTAATGCTATCCAGTTTCTCACTCAAAACCTGCCGGAGTGGTTTCCCTCTCTTGGCAACCTCCAGAGAGAAATGATGAGGGCGCACCGCATCTACAACGGTACCGGGGCTACAAACGTGCGGAGCCGCACTCTGATTTTCTGCTGCCTCCGGTACACAGTCAGACAAGATATCCTCGCCGCTGCAAGAAGAAAGCCTCCCGTCATCGATGGTCGGAAACTACGTTTTTCACCGGACTACAGCGCCCAGACAGTGAAGCGACGTTTGGCCTTCTCCACGACCATGGATCAAGCCAGGGCGAACGGCATCGAGTTTTTCCTGACCTACCCGGCCACCCTGAAGATCAAATCCAAAGCTGGCGCGATGGAAGCCTTCCAATCCCCGAGTAAAGCCGAGGAATAGATCAGGTCGCTGCTGAGAGGATCGCCCGGAGCGGACTGTGATGATACAGACATCTAGTTGGTAACTATATCCACAGCCAGCTTTTAGGTACACCTCACTCTGTGACTTTTCATTATGCCCTTATTCCACAATGCTACTTGTTTATTGACAAGTTGCTAGCCATGACTGCCCACTGCGCAAAGAGACGTCCAAACGACGTTTTTTCCAAGTCATTTTTGCACGTCTAATTTTGGTCACCTCAAGGTGCAGACTGTTACTCCAGACGACGTCTTTCTTTCAACGTATACCCGACGTCCATTTATGACGTCCACAGTACCGCCGTGCAGGATCTATTTCTAGTCCAAATATGGTCGTTGTGGACGTCTTTTCTACGTCAAATTATAACTCATTAGGGCCCGAGCGCCGACGTCGGGCTGCGAAGCCCTATTGAAATTGAACGGATTTTAATTATTCTTATTATTATTTATATTATTTATTTATATATATATTTTTTTACTGGTTTAGTTCCTATGCATAACCAAATGACGCTAGTAAAATTAGCTGGTACAGGAAAACAGGTTCCTACCTTCTGGACACGTTTCTACAGTCACGTTATAATAAATCACAATCAAATCCTGACTGTTTTGTCACCCATTTTTATTTTGCAGACGTCGACAATGCAACAGCAGGCAATACAAACGTGTATATATAAAAAAAAAAAACTCTGACTATAAAATTATAAGAATATAAAATATATACTGTTATAAAAGTAATAACCATATGAACACAGAACAGCAACTACAGTGTAGAACATGTAAATCAAACAAATCAAACAAATCAAATCAAACAAAATTAGTCTTGAGTGGCGGTGAAGCCCCCCCCTCCACTCCTTTGCGGGGCATGCTTCAGATGATCTGAAGCATGGCTCCTTATTTGGTCCTCTGTGGCCTGACCATCAAACTGCATGACTCCATCTGCAAGTAGATAAAGACAAATGATAAGAAATATGTAAAGGCAAACGGCGGTCATACACCAAGTCTGCATATCTGTAAGCAAAAATATGTTGCTCATGCTATGCATCAAAAACCATCGGCCATTGTAGACAGTTGGCATTGTATTTTAAATGTCAACGGAGAAGGAAATATTTTCAAGTCATTATTTAGAGATTGGCAGGATCAAAATTTTCTTCCCTTCAACATGGTATAGACTAGGCTGATGCACACCTAAATAGAATCTTTAAAAGACAGGTGCATTGGAACATGGGATTGGAGTCAACAAGGGGAAAAAAGTGTCTCCTGCACACTGTCCAATCACTTGCAAAAGACAAAAGAGACAACGTTTCGGTTCAAGCAGAAAAAAAATCGTTTTCCCTTGTTGACTCCCTTACCGTCAACATGAAATATAGGCTTACCTTGTATTGCTCTGTAGATTTTTGTATTTTCAATTGCTTTTTCCCCCTTTTTCCCCTTGCCCTTCATATTAAAAGTACTCATCAGGGCATTAGTGAAGAGTCTAAAGGAAAATAGAATACATCTATGAATCAATTTGAACAATAATATGCAGGGATAACAGAGGAATAGCACATGTCATAAACCCTTCATAATACATTGATAAAGGGCAGCTAGTCTATACAATGCATTGTGTTGTGAACTTTTAATTCAATTTTCACTTGTTATTGCATACTCAGAATACGGACACTGCTAATGAAAACATGCAGTCTGATCCACAGCCAGAAAAAAAGTTCAGACATTGAAAAAGCACATACTCCTCTCATTTTGAACTGTCACCGTTGTCTTGACAAGCCCCTTGAGGGTTTTTTTCCTGACCTCCCAGCATGTCCACTGTGTATAATGTCTTTTTATTGTTTGTTTTTCTTATTCTATAGATATTGTAACTGACTTTGTGCTAAATAAATCATAATCAAATCATTATTATCTGTTGCACTTTGAAGTGCCCCCCCCCTTTTCCCCAGCTGTTAAACCGGCCTGCACTACCTTCCTATGATTCAGTCTGCCATCCAGTCCTCCCATTAAGCTGGCCTGCTCTCCCTGCACCCCCCCCCTACCAGAAGCTTCCTTCTTCAGCTGTTGTTAGTTAACATTTTCATGCTAACCACACACTATGTTATAAACTGTTTTCTTGTCTGTAACATCTATTGCACATCTGTCCGTTCTGGGTGAGGGATCCCTCCTCTGTTGCTCACTCTATGGAGTTTTTCCTCAGTCGATGTGAGTGTCTGAGGATGTTGTTATGATGCCATGAAGCCCTTTAAGACAAACTGTTTGTAAAAATGGGCTATACATATAAAATTGCCTTGCCATACTAGCCAAACATTAAACACAAAATTAATACTTCATGTAGAAACATACCTGTCAAGAACCTTGTGGACACAGTCCTTGGTTGTCTTCCCACCAACTTTTGCTATTTGCTTCACCTGTTGAAATAAGTACATGACAACGTTGACTGACAGTCCCCAGAGGAACCTAACTGTGTGTGAGTGCACTGGTTCTGTATTCCACACTTGTAAAACCTACCAAAGTGTCAAAGGCCGCTTTGTCAGTTATTAGGCGTTGCTCCTCTTTATCAAAATCATCGACCGTGGCTATCCTTTCGATATGGGCAGTTGAAGATGCAGGCTGTGCAACCTTCAGTTCATTTCGGACCTCAACCAACAACCCCAAGACCTTCTTCTGGTACACTGAAATAAATGAGCACATTTGTTGATTACAATAGTTACCTCCAATATGAATTGCTAGGCTAGCTAGCTGGTTCACAATGGTTTTGTAATCAGCCTCAGTGTTTGTCATTAATACAAGCGTAGGTTTTTTTTTTTTGTTATCTGACATGATGGGAAGAAACCACCCTACAATTGATGTAGAAAATGAAGACACTAGGGATATAAATCTTTGGGTGTCTCATGGTTCGATTAAATTCAAAAGTGATTCTCGAATGATGTGCATCAGGACAGCACTGTGCTCTCCAGCTGGTTCACTTGCAGCTGCACAGATGAGCTGTCAAGAGGAGCACCACTGTTCCTCTCTCTGGCTCTTTCTTCGTGTTTGCACTTTTTATAAAAAGTTCAAAATCTAAAGATGTAACCTACGTCTGAGCCCCAATCAGCTGCACAGCAGTGTGTATTTTATAAGGGCAAAAAAGAAAATGTGGTCACTGATCTGCACAAGCCCAGTCACAGACATTCAATCGAGCATTTTAGTCCTATCAATTAACAGAGTTGTTTGCAGCAACTTAACTAGCAACAACACAGCTTGCTGCATATATGGAAGACTGTGAGACAGATGTTAAAAGATCAATTTCTGAAGTTTATGAATCGACACAGAATTGTGGACGATAAGAAACATGTACATGAATTGATTTTCCCCCGACCCTAGAAGCGACTCATAATTGAAAAGTGGAATGAAATGGAATTCTGTATCTTGCTTGTGTCATTCTGTATCTATTTGTTGTTTGTTTTATGTTATGCTAAACTGTGATTTTATGTTTCCTTTAAGCGCACGTATGCACGCATTTAAGAAACATTTCCACTGCTATGTGCAGGGGACAATAAAGGTTTTCTGAATCGGAATCTGAACAGGGAGGGAGAGAAAACTACCCCCCCCCCCCCCCCCCCCCCCTCTGTTTTTTTCACAAATCGCATACTGCATATTAGACTACACACTTACCATCCCATGGCAACGGGAAGGTCCACTTTCCACTCCCTGCATCTGCACCACAGAAAGTATGTTTTAGAAATTACCAAATGACAGAACTCTCAACAGATTTGTGCCACATTAGTAGTTTTAGAGTACATCAATGCTACTGACTGAAGTGTTTTGATGAAAATAGTGGTCTTAGGACAACTCACTCGGCCTTGGTGTGTGATGGGGGGGGCTGGTATGACGTTTGGAGGCCTCTCTGTCGCTGCCGGACCTGTGGCGCCGCTTGGAGGCCTCTCTGTCGCTGCCGGACATGTGGCGCCGCTTGGAGGCCTCTCTGTAGCTGTCGGACATGTGGCGCCGCTTGGAGGCCTCTCTGTCGCTGCCGGACATGTGGCGCCGCTTGGAGGCCTCTCTGTCGCTGCCGGACATGTGGCGCCGCTTGGAGGCCTCTCTGTAGCTGTCGGACATGTGGCGCCGCTTGGAGGCCTCTCTGTCGCTGCCGGACATGTGGCGCCGCTTGGAGGCCTCTCTGTCGCTGCCGGACATGTGGCGATATCTGGAACTGGACCTGTATTGGGACACATTGTTGCGTTGGTTGCTGGATCCATCACTGGATGTAGTTCCATTTTTTGATTCAAATTTTAATCACTGTGCAGTTTTCTAACTGACACAATATGCCTTATCTGGTTTCTTTACCTGGAGCGATGGCCAACAATGACACTACCTTTGGCTGCATGTCGAGATCCTGAAAAACACAACAAATGTCCTTAAATTTCACAAGGCCTGATAAAATAGCAAAGTCATGAGATGAACACTTACTGGACTTCGACAGGTGAGAGCCTAAAAAAGACAAAGAATGTTCAGAGATGGAAAATAGTTGAAATGTAAACAAAAAGGTGAGCATTACTTCTGTTAAATATTTACCTGGTAACGATGTCTCCCTTCCCCCAGATCCACTGGCACGCTCCACCAGACCAGAGAAGGCTGAAACATATGATTGAGCCTATAACTACCGTCTTGTGTGTAAAGAATACCGTAAAACACCAAATGAAGGCCTGGGGGTTTATTTGCTTAAATCGCTCAAAACAGCAGCTGTTAGGGACCTGCCTTTATTAATAGTGTGTCTCCATTCAACCTAAACCTCACCAGATATAACAACTACTGGACCTACTTCTGGGGGAAAGAGAGGCTTCACTCCGTGGCGGCAGGCGACGGTGGAACGATACGCGTTTCCAGAGACATTAAAGACGGCCGGGGCAGACTCGTTCCCGCGCGTGGTCCAGATACCAGGAGACTGAGAGCCTCCGTCATGTCAGTCCTCTGCCCTTCCTGATCGGCCCCAAGTTGCAAAAGCCCCCCAGACGCCCAGTCTCTCCACTCCTCTCCCACACTTTAGCCCCTGTCCTGGGCTACACATTGTGGGCTCGCTCCACTGTCCTTTTTTTTTTTTTTTTTGAGGGAATGAAATAACTATTAATAATGCAATTTAAGATAACTACATACGCGTACAAGTAATCAGAACAGTAAAAAAGGGCTGCCACTTCACGCGGCTGGTTCTTTGCTAAGGTCCCGGATGCATCAAAAGTGTCCAAACTGAAAAAAAGAGATGTCCGCACACTTAGATCTACTACACTACTTTTAAAAAGGAGTAATAGGCTAAGTAATTTAAAACGAGGCGCGAGCAGAGCCGACACTGTGCAGACAGGTGCCTAAGAGTGGATGAGAGGAGTGGACAGACGGCGCAGGAGCAACCAGCCGAGAGGCATCTCGTTGGTCCTCGGCCGTCTTTATTGTCTCGGACACTTTAGATTTGTTTACGGTTATTTGTTTGTGTTCAGGGAGGCTATATATGCATAGAATAATTTTTGGCAACCAGAAAAACAATGTTTGACCCAGCATTTAATACAAAAAAATATTTTGCTACACCCAGTGGAAAATTGGGACTGGTGGCAAATGGGACTCGGCCATTATTTGAAGTTTTACAGTAGTCAATATTGCAAAGGGAGAATACTCACGAGAAGTGGACATTTCCCTGCGATGTGAGCTTTCCGCACGCTCCGCTTGTATGGACATGTCTTCATCCTCAGAGGCTGAAACACATCCAAACCAGCCTCTAACCATCATCTTGTCAATACACCACATTAACTGGCTTCATAAGTTGTCATCAGTACTCACAAAGATTTGCTAGATTAGCTGTGCCCTTAATGGGCTGCAGCTTTTTCGGTGGAGCAGGGTAGTTGGGCAGCTTGGCACCTAGAGGTTAGTAGAACAAAAAAATATAAGCATCCTCATCTTCAACATTTATCAAATTTAAGAGTTTTGAAACTGGAATTTCAAATTCATTGTAGAAAAATATTACCTCCGACACTCTGCTCTTCCTCATCTGAATCCGTTAATACTGAAGAAAAAAGGTGTTAGAAACATTGATGTGTGATGTGAGGCCAAATTTCTGTATTTTGATTCTATAGTAATGTATCAATTACTTGAGAATGTGAAAAAATACCATTACTTAGAAAACCCTCAGGAATCTTTTTTTTGGTGCGGTTCCTCGATCTCATCACCACCTCTTCAGCATCGTCCTGCTCTGCCTGACTGGTCAAATTATAGTTTTCGCATTCTCTACGGACAGCTAGAAGTGAGACAATTAAACATTTGAAAACATTCAACCTTCAAACTTTCAAGTATATTTTGACTTGGACATACATGTCATTTTATTGTCATCAAAACAGTACCGATACTTGCCTGATGTCATTGTAATCTTTATTAATGGGTATGTCATCCAGTCATCCTGGGGGTTCTGTTTCTCCTTTATAGCCTTCTCCGTTTTGGTGGTGCTCATTCGTGGCCATCTTACAATACTTTTTGTCTCGTCAATCCAGTTCTCAGGAACCACACCCTCCTCCTCGATTTCATCCTCCTTCCAAACTGCCCTTGCATACATGACCTGTGAAGGACAGCATATGCATGTTAATTTAAGTTACACATTTTTATTTTGCCTAAGCATGTAGTAGACCAGTGGTTCTCAAACTTTAAACATTTTTAATATTTGATGAAACACAGTTACAGACCTGTATTTCCTAAATTTCAAACGTACGGGCTCTGGAAGCCATTTTGAGAACCACTGCAGACATTTATATGAACTGAATAACAGATGCAAGAGGATATAAAATGACATGAACCCTATTCCACAAATCACCAAGTGTCATGTTAGAAGAGACAACACAGAGCTAGAAGTGGCAGAAATGAATATGCATATATATTCCAAATTCTCATTGGAAAGAAAAGATTACCAATAAGTAAATGGCACCCAGTTATGTTAGTGGATAAAGCAAGAGAGTTGAGTTTGAGAGGGTTTGGATGTGTGGAGGGGGGATGAGGGTTACATTCAGAAAAGGATGTTTTGACAAGAGGCCAAAGCAGGTTGCAGTGAGGGATGACAGGTGGGGGGGATTATCAGAGGATAGAAGCAACAGATGGATGGGATATAGCTTTAAAAAAATATGAAAATTGAACCTTTAATATGTGTGTTCCAGACCATGGCGGAGTGGTATGAGCACAGCACCACCAGATTCTTGTGGGAGGTAGGCCACCTTGCGGAACAGATCCTTCTGACGCAGCAGCCCATTTTTCATCCTGACTTGACCATTTCCTATGCAGACTATATTTAAAAGTCCAGAGCTACATGGTTGGTGAAATAATGGTGAGGTGTGACGCTGGTGCAGGATTTGACAAGCCAAGGTACCATCTGCATTTTTTTGTCGAACAAAAGCAAATCTTTCATCTTCCAAGAGAAAACAACTGTCCCTTTCTTTAACAGAAACAAACACTTTAGGATGCATTTTGCTCTTGTTTACTTCTGAATGATCGATTTCTGACAAACGCCTGGTGACTTGTTCTAGAGGATTTCTCCCACTCCTCACATGTTTTTTGATTTGTTGCAGGTAGTTTTCAAATGGAAAACAGGAAATGTCATTTAAGGAGCAGTTGAAGTGGCTGGCATCTTCGTGGAGATGATTTAGTCCATGTACATTGTACACAGGAAAGGTCTTGCCATACAGGACAGTACAGCTGGTGACAAAGTGTTTGATGAGTTCATGAGCATATTGGAGATAGGTATTTCGAATCCTGTCATCTGACTCGAGCAGTATGGACATGGCTACTGTTAAGGACAAAAAATGCTTGTACCTTTCAGGGGACAGGACAGTTTTTAATACCACGGGTCCAGTGTATAGCAGAAACTGTCGAAATTCAGTGGCTTTCCACCTATCTATTTCATGTAGACCACGTGGTTGCCGAGCAAATTCACTCGGCATCCTTCCTCTCAGTGCAATTAGCTTTTGAGAAATTGCATCCCTTTGCCTCACAGATAAACGACAGATTTTTGGGCCACGAGTCAAGTAAATCAAGAGGCGTCTGACTACTCCCAAGCAGACCATATGCATGTAGTCTAACACAAATGAACTGATACAAGGAATTCCTGCAGCAATGAAGGGGCTGACATCAGTTTGATGGTTCTTGTACTCCACTCTAGAGAAACGGTCATCTGTTCGAGAAGTGCATTGCTGTTCACTGAATACCATTCTTCCCTCCACACGAGTACCTCTGATTATACATCTCTCACAACTCTCATACGAAGCATGACCCTTAATACATTTGAGATATGCCCGTGCTGGCGCATCACAGATGAGAGCATCAATGTTGACAGTGTAGGTCTGACCTTTATAAACTAAACCATTGTCTTTGAGATGTTTGTACTCGGTCAAGAAGTCTTTCAGATAGTCCTCAAGTGGACTTGGCTTACTTTTCCCACTAAACATTGCTGCAATAAAGGGCTCAAAATGGTCACACTTCACCAGTATTGGCCAGAATTGGACTCCACTACTTTTGAAAAGTGGGATGCCGTCAATGTTTACAGTGAGGTGCACATCATTATTGTCCATCAAACTTAGGTAACGACAGATTCCCTTTTCTAAGCCGTAATACTTGTAGTGCCCCCCACATTTAGGCTCTGTTGTGTTTTGTTGTGGTGTAGCAAGGAGTGTCCGGCAATCCACAGGCAACAGGTGCCCTTGCTTTCTCAACGTGGACAATAACCCGTTGAGTGCTCTGTGTGTCACTTTGTGCTCTGTAGCCCACTGCCTAAGGTCATCTTCAAGGTTGCTGATCGCTTCAGCTTCATCATCATCAGGTTCATATTCGGAGTCAGTAGACAAATAGTCCAAATCAGTGTCAAAATCAGAGCTAGGAACGCTGTCACTTGTTAAGCTGCGTGGGGTCCTAGGCACACTGCTATAACTACTCTGACTCCCAGGCACAACATCGCTATCATTGTCACTGCTTTGATGTTCGTCTTCGTTGTCATGACGCAGAAGTTCAGCCATGTCTCTTTGGCGTTTTCGCCATTTTCTCATTTTCATAGCCATCTGTAGACACAGATGCAGTACAAGTCAGTTTAGTCTGACAATTTATGGGTGTGTGCAAAGGAGCATGAGGTCACTCTGTACCTTGTTTAGGTGGCTTCCAAAAATACTTGAAATGGAGGACCAAACACCACCTGACAAAAGGATAAGAAAAAAGGATTTAGAAACACCTTACTAAAACTTTACAATACAGTACTCCACTGCACTAAATTGTTAAGCATTTGGCTGCAAACCCCCACGTGGCTGTGTCTGAAGCACCCCCTCCCCCCGCCTGTATATTGGTCCGTGCTGCTAGCCCCATTAGCTGTCCCGGGTGTTAGCAAGTGCTAATATCTCTCTCTCTCTGTCTATCTCAGCAGCAGCACGTCAAAGAAAAAGAAATAAGCGCTGGAGCCGCGGACCCATAACCGGCTGTCACCGACAAATAAAGCCTCGACCGGTAACAAGAAAGATGGCTGTGTTGTGAGGTAGCTCGATGCCAACTTCGACTAGCGTTAGCGGTTAGCATCCGCTGCTAACACCCGGCCGCTCCCCAGCTCAACACAATGGCCCTCCTGCTCGTTAACACTGGAGGCCTGTTGCCGATAACGGTCGTGTAATGGCCCACGGCTCCAGCGCTTCACTCCATGTATTTATTTTTCGCCGGTTTCGTTGTACGTTAAACAAAATTGGTCGTGTTCAAAAGCTAACGTTAGCAGATGTAATGCTAATTGTAGCAACAACAGGTTTGAGGCATAAAGCTAAAACGGCAAACGCTATAAATGCATAAATGAACATAAAATTAACTTATGGGTCTATGTGCTGACCGAACTTACCTGCAATTTAGTGGACGACGTAGAAGAACGTGTGCTCGTTGTAGAGCCGAGTGGCCATTTGCTTTCAACGTAGAGAAACACCTGGGCCAATGGGAGTGGCTCTTATGATGTACGTTGATGACGCAATGCCTCAGCCAATCACAATGGCGTTGACTGAAATATTACTTATATTCAAAAATAATGTTTAATCACAAAATATGTAATCATGCCCATACTACTACTACTACTATGATAATAATAATAATAATAATAATAATAATAATAATAATAATAATAATAATGTAAATAAATAAATTACATCATGTCAATTACCTGCACCTGTCTTAGACGTCGAAATAAGTGACCTAGCTCGACGTTCAAATGTTCAACTGCATATTGACGTCCAAGTGGGGTCATGATTAGACGTCCAAATAGCAGACCTAGTTTGCACGTCGTGTAGTGGTCCAGAATTGGTCTTGGACCGACGGACGCAATATAGACATGATCTGGACGTCTATCAGACGTCTAATGTTTGGTGGGTGGACTGCAGGCTAATCCTAGCTGCTAATGCCATGTCCGATCCTTCACAGACATTGAGACCCACGTTAACCGGCTCATGGTTATTGATAAGCGCACAATCTTTTTGGTTTTGTTGCACACTTTCTGAGTTATTTGCTTCCCATGCAGACTCATAGCCCACTGCCCGGATTGCATTCTTTTTATTTATTTCATCTTTCACTATGTGAAATTGGGATGATGATTTTGTCTCCTAATGTGCTTGTTTATATTCAAGAAAGGGGCTGGGCTGGTATATCTGTTTTTGGTAAGGAGATTATTGCCGTTTTTTGTGTTCATTATATTTGCTCAACGGTTCACTGTGTTATTTAAGTATTGGGTTGGGTCCTGCTCCTTCGCGGCCCTCTTTTCATACCGATCGCGGATCAACATCAAAGTGTTTGTTTTCTTTATTGTTTTGTATGGTTTAATATTATGTTTTTAAGTGTATTTGTTTTGTCATTGGGGTTAAGGTGCCACCTTGGGGTTTATAGGAATATTGTGAGGGATGTGTCTTTTTTATATTTCGGGGAACATGTTCAGAAATGGATATTGGTTAGTATGAGGAGATTTTGTCTATACCGGCTGCTTACCACTCTGTCTAAATCTGTGAGCAGTATCTGGAGCATAATACAATTTAATGGGTGAATTATCAATTTTGGTGTGGAATTGTGATGGTTTGAATATACCCCACAAACGAACCAGTGTGTTAACTTTACTGAAACGAAGGAGAATAGACATAGCCTTATTTCAAGAAACACATCTGTTAAAGAAGGACTCAACTCGCATGGCCAACAGATTTTATCACACTATAACATCTTCCTCAGCAGAATCGAAAAGTAGGGGAGTGGCCATTGTTTGTAAACGCAATTTGAATATTAAAGTTTTGGATACATGGTCAGACAATAAGGGGAGGATGACGATTGCTAAAATAGAAATGTATGGAAGAAAGATAGCTATTATTTCAGCCTATGCCCCCAACAAATTTGATAAGGAATTTTATAGTGCACTCACTCAGGAAATGTTGCAACTGACCGAATACTCATTTATTGTTGGTGCTGATATGAATGCTGTCTGGCAGGTATCTGAAAGGTCTAGTGCGACTGCTAATAGGGACCAGGAGCTGGCGACTGCAGCCTTACAGGCCTGGGTGGAGAGTTTGGGATTGATCGATGTCTGGCGTACTTTTAACCCAACTTTGACAGATTACAGCTTCTTCTCGGCCAGGCACAAAACCTCCTCGAGGATAGATTTTCTTTTTTCTTCACCTCAGCTGTTTCAGAATATGAATAATGTCACTCTACTTCCAATGGCGCTTTCGGATCATAAAGGGGTCTACGGCAATGTTTTAATTGGTGGTCTTTCAAAAAAAGCAGCTAGATGGCGTTTTAACTCTTCACTATTGGGGAATGAGGCTTATAAATCACAATTTAACGCTCAATTACAGGATTTCTTAGATATTAATGTGGGCTCAGTAAAAGATCCCAGAGTTCTTTGGAACGCTGTTAAGGGATTCATTAGGAGTAACGCCACTCTATTCTCTTCGAACATGCGCAAGGCTAGAGCTGTTACACTACAAAACTTAGAGGCAGACTTTGCTAGATTAGATTCAATATTACAAACTAATTATTCCAGACAGATTGAAATACAACGTGACATTATTAAGAAGGAAATAAATAATATTCTAAAACAACAATCAGAATTTCTAATACATAGGACTAGACAACGATATTATTTCCATGGCTCGAGGCCCAGTCATCTTTTGGCTTCCAGAATTAGATCCAATGAATCCTTTGCAGATATTCCATCCATTAGATCGTATACTGGTAATATCACAACTGACCCTAAACAAATAAATGAAACCTTCAGAACCTTTTATTCTAACTTATATCAATCAGAAATTCAAGCAGATAATGATGGGTGTGCTAAATTTCTTGATAAGATAGACCTTTCCGAGGCTCTCAGAAAATGATGCTGCAAATCTGGATGCACCAATTTCTTTGGAGGAACTGAGGGGGGCAGCATTAGCCATGCAAAGAAATAAATCTCCAGGTTTTGATGGGATACCCCCCGAGTTTTATGTTACATTTTGGGAAAAACTTGGTCCACTAATGTTGGATATGATGAGAACATCAATAGACGAAGGTTGTTTTTCACGAGATGTTAACCTTGCAATAATTTCTTTGTTGTTAAAGAAAGATAAGGATCCAGTTGATTGCGCCAGCTATAGACCTCTTAGTTTACTAAACGCTGACCTTAAAGACCGTGTAAAGCAAATTCAGCCATTTTCTTCTAAACACATTAAATAGGTCATAAATGTATTCCCTTAAAACATGTAAAAAGTAATTCAACCATTTAGAATGTAATTATGGAGCTAGGCTGCCAAACTGTTTTTCTACATTTCTGTGTCCAGGATTTAATGGGCGGGTCAGCTAAGCATAGCCGCGTTACGTAACGCGGCTATCATTAGCATAAACCCCGCCCTGCTGCGCCATCTGTATAAATACGTTCAGCGCACTAGCTTCGGTGGTTTTCCCGCTCGCTCTCGTCTCGAGTCTCTAGCATCGCTTACTATAGTTTGCAGCTAGCTAACCAGTCAACCAGTCAGCTAACCAGTCATGTCTCCTCCAAGTCGCTCTTGCATCTTTCCTGGATGCCTTAGTGTGCAGGGTAATGGCTCAGTTAGCTTATTTAAGTTTCCTACCAACGACAACCTAAGGAAACGGTGGATCGATTTTGTCAAGAGGAGCTGTGGAGAGTTCAAAATCACCACCAACACCCGTCTCTGCAGTGTCCACTTTACCCCCGATAGTTACAGCAACTATCACCAGGTAAAGTCTGGATTTCTGAATAGTCCGTTGATGCTGGTCAGTGGGGCCGAACCGACCCTCTCCGTCCCCGGCTTGCATCCTCCCGTCCAGCCGACAGCAAGTGCCACCATCACGACAACCGCCATTATGTGCCCGCCAGCGACCGTCTCCTTCCCACCGACAGCGGCTGCCACCATCACGACCACCGGCAATATGTGCCCGCCGTCCGCGGCTGCCAGCATCACGGCCACCGGCATTACGTGCCCGCCACCGACCCTCTTCTTCCCGCCGTCAGCGGCTGCCACCATCACGACCACCGGCATTACGTGCCCGCCACCGACCCTCTTCTTCCCGCCGTCAGCGGCTGCCACCATCACGGCCACCGGCATTATGTGCCCGCCACCGACCCTCTTCTTCCCGCCGTCAGCGGCTGCCACCATCACGGCCACCGGCATTATGTGCCCGCCACCGACCGTCTCCTTCCCACAGACAGCGGCTGACACCATCACGACATCACGGTTTCCCCGCAGCGCTAATTTCAAGCATAGCAGACATGTCTCTTCAGAAAAAGTGTTTATTTTGGTAAATAATACAATAACAATAAAATACACAAAATACTTAAATCACAACATTTTTTAAAGTGTAGAACAGTGTGTGATCAATAGATTGGAGTGTTTGATGTTTAGTCATCTGCAGGTTGGACCTCCGTTCAATATCGCCGATGTCCGTCAGCTCTACAAACACAAACCAGAGAACAGAGAACAGCGGTTTAATCACAAACGTGTCCACGATGCTGCGAACACAGATGTTATGTTACGTTGGTAGTTGGTAACGTTTAGTGAGCCAACGGCAGTCAGAAAGTGGCATGCTAATGTTGTTGTTAGCAATATCACGCTAGCTGGCTAGCTAGCCGGTCAGCTTACATTACCCGAGGAAGCAAAGCCACTAGTTGCTGCTGTTACGAACGTAATCACTAGCTTGGTAAACTAAACAGAAATGTGTCGTTGGTTTGCAACGAGGTGAAACATTTTAAAAGTGAAACTTACCGGGAACAGTAACGTTAGTAAAACTCCGCAGCGGCGTATTTTCCCCCGTTGCCTCGATCGTTAATCCCGCCCCCAGCCCCTAACGTAAGCCGGGCCCAGTTCCAGCCCAGCAAAGAGTTGGGGCCGCTCGGGAACCAGTTTTCCAGGCCGAGAGCCGGCTCTTTGTCTGTGGAAACAGGAAGAACTGGTTCGCGATTGGGCACCGGCTCCGAACCGGCCCTCAAAATGCCTCGGTGGAAAAGGGGTATCAGAGTCAGTTTCTGGCTCCGATGGCTCAAACAGATAGGGCTGGGTCCTCCCAATGATGCTGCTAGCACTAGCTTCCATTGTTGCTGTAGGCCGCCTCCTTGTGCAGCACACGGAGGCGGCGCCTCTCCCGCGGTGGGCGTGGTTTCAGCGCCTCTAACTGACACGCCCCAGCGTTTTTCCATGATTTTGAGACCTAATTTTATATACTTAGCATTTTTTTTAATCTTTCAAATTTGGCTCAGTGGTCAATGATGCATATTACTGTGGTGTGACAAACTCATAACACAAATTTTTTGCTGCTTTACACGGACTTTAAGATTTATGCAAAAGTGCTTGCAAGACGCATACAAATTCACACGCCTGCATTAGTTCATTGTGACCAGACAGGATTTATTAAGACCAGGTTGGCTGCTGATAATGTTAGACGTCTCCTACATATAGTAGATGCCACAGCAGGTAAGAATACACCATCGGCAGTTCTTTCATTGGACGCGATGAAGGCCTTTGATAGGCTAGAATGGCGCTTTTTATGGGCTGTGCTAGAAAAAATGGGTTTTGGGGGGAATTTTGTACATATGGTCATGGTCCTGTACTCTAAGCCTTCTGCTCTAGTTCTCACTGGACAACTGACATCTGCTTTGTTTCCTGTCTCCAGGTCCTCTCGGCAAGGTTGTCCTTTGAGCCCAGCACTGTTTGCACTTTCTCTAGAACCCTTAGCCCAGATGATCCGTCAATCCGTTACCATGCAACCTATTTCAGTAGGCCGTACCTCTCATCATCTGGCGTTATATGCTGATGACGTACTTGTATTTATGGAGAACCCGGTCCAATCCCTTCAAACTCTGCTCTCTATCTGTAGTGAGTTCGGTGATCTATCTGGTTTCAAAATCAATTGGAATAAGTCTGTCTTGTTACCCCTTAATGACACAGCTAGAGCACTACAATTCCCACCTAATATCCCTGTTGTACAACAATTTAAATATCTGGGAGTACATATTTTCCCATCCCTGAATCGCATTGTTTCCCATAACTACTTGGAAATTTGGAATAAAGTTAAATCAGATTTAGATAAATGGACTGGCCTCCCCAATTCTCTTCAAGCCCGCATCTCCATTGTGAAAATGAATATTTTACCCAGGATTAATTTTGTGTCCTCTATGATTCCCCTTGCACCACCGGCTAATTATTGGAAAAGAATTCATTCTAGTATTTCACAATTTATTTGGAATAAAAAGCGGCCTCGCTTGAAACTGGCAACCTTGCAGAGAGGTAGAGGAGACGGAGGACTGGCAGTTCCTGATTTTAAATTGTATTTTTACTCCTTTGTCCTTAGACCTCTTTTTGTGTGGGCTAATGCTGATTTGTCTGTTTCTTGGCGTGAATTGGAGGAAGACATTGTTCAACCACTGACGTTGCAAGGGGCACTTTTTTCCAACATGTCCGACTCACAATGTAAGCTTCGTTTTGGTCCAATAGTCTCCTTTCTTATCCAGACCTGGCACACAGTTGAATCCCTGTGTAAAATACCTTGCAAGTGGCACACGCTCTCTCCGCTACTCCACAATAAGAGTCTTTTGATTGGAGGCAGACCCATCACGGCATCTCCTTGGAGTAACAGTACTATCCGCTATCTAGGTGACATTTTTAATGAGTCAGGGTTGCGCTCCTTTCAAGATGTGAGAGACACCTATGCCTTACCGCCTTCCTCATTCTTTTTTTATTTACAACTAAGACATGCTCTTAATGCACACAGTATTCCCCTAAAGCAAGCGTTATCTATTCACCCTCTTTATAAATTGATCATAACACAAAGAGTTAATAGTGGCTTGGTTTCCAAATTATACTCCTTTTTCCTGACATCTTCTTATTCTGACTTACCACTAGATAGGTTATGGAGAAGTGATCACCCTAGTCTGGATGCTAGGGTTGGGTACCGAACCCTGTACTTTTACCGGTACCGACCGAAACACGTCGGTATTACCGGGTATTGGTTCACGTAAAATCCAACGGTGCCAAATTTCGGTACTTTCACGTACATCCGGAGCAGAATGCACCAGCTGATATGCCTGAGTGTAACGTTATGTCCAACTCGAAACAGAAAGCAATTATGACCAATTTAGTGCTCCATTTACATGTAAACGTGTGTGTCTTGTGCCAGGAGGAGGCATACATCATAAATCAGAATAATATTCCTTAAAATGACTTAAATAATGGTGAACATTGACATATGGAACGCACCCACTGCTCTGAATCACGACTGGATCATGAGTCATCATGACAACGCGATTGCTGCGGCGACAGAAACTAGCAGCACACCGGCAGCTAGCAACATGGAGTCATCGCCGGCATCTCCAGGTAGGTTAACTATGTAATGTAGGTATTTGGATCGGTTGTTGGTAGAAGTGTGCAAAGTTGAATAACTGGTTAACGGTTGTAATGTTATTATCACCACCCTTTGGTTATTCCAAAATGTATAGAATCAGCAGCGTAGAATCATAACATGGCATAGCAACTAGCATAGAAGCTAGGCTATCCTATTACGGTGAAGTTCTGCTAACTTTAACGTTCAGTATTGGGGGTCGTTAACTAATCTACAAAAAGTAGGTTAGAGCTTAAATAAATTAAAGACCCTTAAAAGCTGTTTATTGACTTCTGTTCTGTGGACTGTGTTCGAGTTAACGTGAGTTGCCTAACGGTATGATGATGTTACGAAACTGTAACTTTCGTATCTTTGTATCTTTGTGTACAGGCTTCCTCCACACCCTCAGAGCGGGTGTTCTCTACGGCTGGGGACACAGTGAGTGTGGAGCGGGCAAGGCTACAACCTGAAAAGAGTAGATATGCTGGTCTTTCTGAAAAAGAATTACACCGCTTAGAATTGCGTAGTAGTAGCAGCAGCAGCGCTAGTTTTTTTTAGCTTGTTTGAGCTTGACTCTGTGTGTGTGTGTGTGTGTGTGTGTGTGTGTGTGTGTTTTAAAAAAAATGTTTACTGCCCCTACTCTGTGCGTTCATAATGTTTTATATGTTTAGGGGGGTAATACAATGTTCAGATGGCTGTGTGTGTGTGTGTGTGTGTTTTTTAAATGTTTACCGTCCATACTGTTCGTGTGTTTATAATGTTTTATATGTTTAGGGGGGTAATACAGTGGGGTTTTGTGTGTTTTGGGTGTTTGCATTCTGTTTAATAAAATGTTTAAACTGAGAAGTTGTGAGTTTTTTTTAACTGTAATCAAATGTTGTAGTCGTTAAAACCAGTCGTTACAGTTCAGTTACAGTAAGCAGTGGCGGCGCCAGGGGGGAGCTAGGTGGTGCTGTAGCTCCCCCTATAATAGCCATAGCACCCGCCCAGCACCCCCAAGAAATGTCTGTAGTTTTTTTATATTTAAATACTAATGTCATGCATGGACGTAATTTAGGGGGGGCACAGGGGACATGTCCCCTGCACATTTTCAAAAGGCCGTTTTGGTCCCGTGCACTTTTTAACGTCCAAAAACAATGTTACGCTATAGTAAACAGAGACGCGTCAAGCACTAGGACCAAGCGGAAAACGGCCGCTCAAGCTGAAGCCTGTTTCCCTTAGTCTAGACCGCCCACAAGCTCCTCGATTGGCTCTGCCGTTTCTTGTGTGATTGGCCGTCCCCGCTGTCACTCCATCTTGCTTGCACACCGACGGTCTGCTAGTCTGCGGTCAGGAGTCCTACAGGAGTCCGCTACTGGAAGTTGGGAGTTTGTTCTGCCTGGTTCACGTCAGCTAGAAGGATTGTAATATCAGAGGTTTTATTTACATTAACGTTTGAATCGGTGTCCATGTGCGTGTGTGCGCGCGTGCGTGTGTGTTTGGTAATTAGACGCAGCCAGGATGTCTAAAAAAAGAAAAGTGGACATAAGAGACTTCTTTAGAAGTCAAAGTGTGAGTTACTCAAAGAAATGCTTTACACCCGTCCTGCAACACCTTCACTGGCTCCCAATAAAGCAGCATATCCACTTCAAGATCCTCCTCATCATCTACAAAGCTCTCAATAATCTGATCAATAAAATGTATTATTATTATTGTTGTTATTATTACTATTGGATTAGAATTCGGTGATAATGTTTTGCTACATGATTTACAACCAGTCAAAGCAAAAAAGGGAACAGTAAACTTAAAATTAGCAATAGAAAACTAGAAGAACTACTAGAAAACACAGTGAACTGAAAGAGTTAGAGTTTTATTAAAAATACTTGTGTCCCCCCCCCACCTCTGAAATCAGAATTTTGTCCTTGATGTCATGTATGTTGTATCTATAGCCCTTGTGTTGAATACTTTTACATATATTGCTTATAGTCGTGGAACGAGTATAGTTAATGCGTGTACGCGTGTGTAGCTATATATACCAAGGGTGGTCCGATGCCACCGCCATAATGAAATGCCCCGAAATTCAAAGCACCTTCTCTTAAGTGTTGAGCATCCCCATAGCACCTGCAACAGAAAATCTCTGGAGCCGCCACTGACAGTAAGGTACCGAAAAAAGCATCGTTGGATACCGAGACCGAACACTAGGCACCGGCACCGGTACCGATATCGGTTCAAATGTGAAAGGTACCCAACCCTACTGGATGCTGATTTTGACTGGGAGCAGGTGTGGACGAGTATCAGGGAGGCTTCCCGCAACCCGAATCACCAACAGATTCACTTTAATTATGTCCATAGAACCTATCTCACTCCACGTAGACTACATGCAATGAAACTGATAACTGATCCGTCTTGCAGCCTCTGCAATTTGAATTCTCCAGGTACTTTCATTCACATGATGTGGGAGTGTCCACCGGTGGAACAGTTCTGGGCTAAGTTGGCCTCTCAACTATCAGACTTGACATCTGTAACTATCCCAGTGACAGTTCCTGTTCTGTTACTGAATGACTTATCTGGGATGGGTCTGTCGAGGGCTGCAGGACGATTAGTACTTGCTGGTATCACAGCTGCTAAGAAGCTGATTGCGTTGCGGTGGAAGCCTCCCCACTCTCTTGCCTTCAAGCATTGGATTCTCACTTTTTTAGATGTTGTATTCATGGAGATGTCGACTGCCAGAATCAATGGTGCAAAAGAATCCATTTTGAATAGTTGGCGGGCTGTGGCCAACTCACTAAAGGAGTTATTAAAATGATCATATCCTGATTCTGGCTAGTTATTTTTGTTCCCTGTATAGGTGAATGTGTGGTCGTAGAGTTTCCCTCGATACAATTGTGTATAACTTCTGGATGGGTGGGTGGGGGGAGGGAAGGTGGCACACCTTCTGTTTGTTTTGTCTGTTTTATTTATTTTATTTTTTTTTAGTTAATGTATTGGCTTAAGTTTTTTGGTTAATTTGGCGCTTTTATGATTTAAGCAATTTTGCAGTTTGCATTTGTTTTGTTATGTAAAATATGTGTTGTATCTCTTGATGATCTCAGTTAATCAATAAAAAAATTTGATCACAAAAAAAAAAAAACACAATAATCAAAATAATCACAATAATCAAAATAATCACAATAATCTCAATCAACAATAATCACAATAAACACAATAAATACAATGATCACAATAAACACAATAATCACAATGAACACTAATCACAGTAAACACAATAATCACAATAAACACAATAACCACAATAATCACAGTAAACACAATAATCTTTATAGTGTGAAACTTGCTGCAATAGTGTCTGATCATTGAGGACTGTGTTGGTTAAATGAAAACTAATAGCATTTTCACAAATATGTGTATATGTTTTGACTGAAGTGTGTATGTTTTGACTGAAGTGTGTCATTTTGCAAACAATCTAGATTTTATGCAAATTGAGTGTGGTGTTTGGATAATTGTGATTATATTTTGAAAAAAAGAACCCGGTTTTCAAAATTGCATGTAAACAATTGCAAAAAACTGTAACACAATAATCACAATTAACACAATAATTACAATCACAATGAACACAATAATCACAGTAAACACAATAATCACAATTATCACAGTAAACACAACAATCACAATTCACACAATAATCACAATAAACACAATAATCTAAATAATCACAATAATCAAAATAAACACAATAATCACAATAAACAGAATAAACACAATAAACAATAATCTCAATAAACACAATAATCAAAATAATCACAATAATCTCAATAAATACAATAAACACAATAATCAAAATAATCACAATAATCTCAATTAACAATAATCACTATAAACACAATAATCACAATAAACACAATAATTATAACAATCACAATGAACACAATAATCACAGTAAACACAATAATCACAATAATCACAGTAAACACAATAATCACAATAAACACAATAATCTCAATAAATACAATAAACACAATAATCAAAATAATCACAATAAACACAATAATCACAATAAACAGAATAAACACAATAAACAATAATCTCAATAAACACAATAATCAAAATAATCACAATAATCTCAATAAATACAATAAACACAATCAAAATAATCACAATAATCTCAATCAACAATAATCACTATAAACACAATAAATACAATGATCACAATAAACACAATAATCACAATCATCTCAATAAACACAATAATCACAATCATCTCGATAAACACAATAATCACAATTGACACAATAATCAAAATAATTACAATAAACACAGTAAACACAATAATCAGGTGATGAAAGCAACAATCCTGTTCAGGTTTCAGGTTCCTGTCTGTCTCCCGGCGGTGGGAGGCTGCAGGTTCCTGTCTGTCTGCAGGTGACCACGTTGTTCAGAGAGGAGTGACAGGTGTTGAAAGGAGAACACCTGAGCAGAGCCTCAGGCGTTTACAGGCCTTTTAAAAGGACCCACACTCCCCGCCTCCACAGCACAGACCCTCTCACCTGGTCTTCCTGGAGCCACTCAGCACAGACCCTCTCACCTGGTCTTCCTGGAGCCACTCAGCACAGACCCTCTCACCTGGTCTTCCTGGAGCCACTCAGCACAGACCCTCTCACCTGGTCTTCCTGGAGCCGCTCAGGTAAGAAGCTCTTCACATTCAGATTTCACATGTTAGCAGAATATTGCATATTGACATATAGTCTAGGTTATAGAGCCTCCTGCTGCAGGAAACCAGGCAGCATGTTAACATAAGACTGAAGTCTCCATGTGGTCTATATGTGATCTAATGTGGTCTATATGTGGTCTCTATGTGGTCTCCATGTGGTCTATATGTGATCTATATGTGGTCTCCATATGGTCTCTATGTAGTCTCTAGTGACAAAGCTGTGATTTTGACTTCCTAAATACCCTATTACTCTTTCCATCAGTGTACTATCCATGTACGTATTACGTGTTATGGATGAGTCATATTATCTGATACGAGTGACAAGTTAAAGGAAGAACCTGAATAAAGGAGTAGGAGGTTTTCATGGAGGACACGAAGGTACACACATTACATTTGTATTTGTTACACCATTGTTGATTTGATTTACAATCCGTTCTATTCAACGTCATCGTCCTGATACTTTTATCTCCCTATTTATAGATTTTAAACTGTTCATGTCACATTTGCTGCTGATGGAGGTATTTTGTAGAAATAAACCAAACTTATACAAAACACAATATAACATTCCTGCTCTCAGTATTCATGACTTAGTCACATGGCTCTTTGATCCTGAAGTGAAATTAATAACATGAGGTAGTCTTTCATTAATCCCTGAAAGCTGAGACCTGCAGGCTGATTGAAGCTGGTTTCGCTCATTTAGTGGACCAGAACCGGACTAGTTCTGCCTGCTGGACTACCCTGGCTCCTCATCTACGTCCCTCACACACATGATGTTGGATTCTGGACTCTCTTCCCTCCCCAGAGCCTGAACCTGCACCCTGCAGCTATGCCTCCCCCCGGTGTGTGTCTGAACATTATGGAGGCTCGGCAGAAGCAGAACGGCTACGGGAGCTTCTCCAACCCCGACAGGTTCCTGAACCAGGACTACAAGCAGCTGAAAGAGTACTGCCTCTTCAGAGGAGTCCGGTTCATCGACGACATGTTCCCCCCCGACAGGAACTCCATCGGCCCCGGGATCCTGAACTCCTCTGACCTGAGAAGCGTGGAGTGGCTCAGACCGATGGTGAGCTAAACCTCCTTTTAAACCAACCAAGTAGTACTGAGGTTCAACCTCAATCTGACTGACGGGTTGGAGTGGTCCCTGATCCTGGTCTACAGGTATGCTGGCTGTCTGGAAGCTTCTAGTTTCTGGATTTCCTTTCATAAAAACAACAGCAAGATGTGCAAAGTGACGGATCATGACATATCTGAAGTAGAAAACATCCCAGGATGATGATCAGTGTCTCAAAAATGATGTCGATCATTGAAAACTAAAGTGTCTTCGTTGCAGTTGAGCTGGAAGCAGACGGAGATGTTTTATTACTTTATGAATATCATAACTCCTCTGCATGATGTTTTACATCCCAATCATTTCTCTACAGTCCCTCACTGTGTGATGTTGTCACTATTAGTATAATACCATCATTTGATCTAAATACTCAGGTGTACATTTGTTCAAATCATTAAAGTATTAGTAGTAGTACAATGCTTCCTCATGTTCTGAAGTATTTGAATATTTGTATTATAAGATGGTAACCTCAGTTATTTACGCTTCCTCTGTTTTAGAAAATCCATCCCAACGCAGCCTTCATCGTCGACGGGGTCTCCAGGTTCGACTTCGGTCAAGGGATCCTCGGTATTTCTTCATCCCTCGTTTATTTTGCTGTTCGGCCTTCTCACCTCTTGATCAGCTCAATGAGCGTGTTATTGATTGATTGATTGATTGATTGATTATTGATCACCCAGGTGATTGCTGGTTCCTGGCGTCTATTGGAGCTCTGACCTTCCAGAACGACATCCTGGACAAAGTCGTCCCTCTGGAGCAAACGTATGACGAGAACTACTGCGGCCTGTTCCACTTCAGGGTAAACATTCACCGCTTTATGAACTCACACTCAATATGCTGAGTGTGTGTGATGTCACTTATTGGAACACACACCTTCTGTTGTTAACCAGTTCTGGAGGTTTGGAAAATGGGTGGACGTCGTCATCGACGACAAGCTGCCGACGATCGACGGCCGCCTGATCTTCGTTCACTCCAAAGACCCGACTGAGTTCTGGCCCGCTCTGCTGGAGAAAGCCTACGCCAAGTATGAGACCCGTCGTTTCTGTGTCTTCTGATATGTTTCTGTTATCTGGACCGTCTGTAACCATGACAACGCATCCACCTGTACCAGAGTGTGCGGCTCCTACACCGACATGAATGCTGGGACCCCTGCAGAGGCCATGATGGACTTCACCGGCGGGGTCCACATGTGTCTCCAGCTCTCGGACCCCCCTGCAAACCTGTGGGAGATGTTGTGCAGAGCCGGCCAGACCAAGTCCTTATTGGGCTGCGGGACACCTCAGGGGGTGAGCACCAGCAGAGCACACGAACCCGCCACGGTCTTTGTGTCCGCTGTGTCCGGGTGCATCCACATGTGCACCGTCGGGTTGTTCTTACCTGCAGACCCACATCCTTCAAAAGCAGTATGGGAGGTCCTGGTCCTCCTCCCAAGAAATAGTCCTTCTTACTGTCCCTAAAGTCTGCTGAACCAGGAAACAGGGCGTTCAATAACCGTAACAACCTTATTACTGCCTGTTAATGTAGTCAATACAAGAGTGTTTAATAAGCTAAGTGGATCAGAACATCAGCCTTTACAGGACGACAAGGACTAGAAGGGACAAGAGGACTGAAATGGAATCGAACCAGTCTCTAAACTAGTCGACCCCCCCCATCCCCGAATGTAAATGATGTACAGACTCTACTTGTATGAATGATAATGTTTCTGTCTTGCAGAACACACCTGCCAACACCACCTTGTCAAACGGACTGGTCCAAGGCCACGCCTACACCGTCACGGGGGTGAAACAGGTGAAGGACTGCTCGTTAAAGTGTGGGCTTGTCCGTTCAGGGCCACCGTAGAAACTGTAGATATGGAAACACAATGATTCTAAGGTTCAGGTGATTAAACACAACCCCCCCCCCCCTCACACTGTCCCTTTAACATGACTCCTGAAACCTGTATTTTACAAACACTCATAAACATTCTATGAGTGTTACAGCTAGCAATTAGGTTTCAACCTTCTGCTGAAACGTTGATGTATGGAGTCGTTTACTGCTCTTTTCCATTTCTGGTTGGTAATTATGGTGCTGCTGCTGATCAGATGATGTGCGGAGGGAGAACCATCAACCTGGTGCGTTTGTGGAACCCGTGGGGGAAAGGGGAGTGGACCGGGGACTGGAGCGACGGGTGAGACCCCCCCTACACGATTCACTACTTCAGTGCAGTATATATATATATATATATATATATATATATATATATATCTTCTTCCTTTCAGTGAGTTTCTTGTTGTTGTTCATGTAAATCGTCTCCAGAGAGTCGGAGCCTGGAGTCCAGGTCCGAAGGGGTTCCTGTCCACAGAGACTCATTCGATCCTGCCTCGTCTTGTTTTTGGAAATATAATCACTTCAGTTGTCTTCAGGGTGAATTCCTGCCAGGTCACACATTAAAGGCCTACAAAGTTCATTTATAAACGGTTCACCAGAAGCCTGTGAAGAGTGACAGCCATGGAAAGCTCCCCAGAAGGTTGTAAACTGGTTTGGCCAGTTAAAGTGGTGCAAACTGTAATTACTGCCTTGAAGGCAGCACGAAACAAAGGCTGCACTGAATTTGAATATTGAGCAGAAAAGTGAGGGGCCCGTCTCTAAGCTCCAGGACAGGACATGAACTTGCCTGTGGATTCCTTGAAGCAGCTGATAATTATGTCTGTCGTCTTCGAGGTCGTCTCTGTGGAAGAGCGTGAGTGCTGAAGATCGTGAGATGTGCCTCTCGGTGGCCGACGATGGAGAGTTCTGGTGAGCAGAATAAAGGAACAACTACTGTCATACATGCTATATAAGATAATAAATACTATAATCCAATATCTCACACATTTGAAGTTACACTGAGACACATTGAATGAATGTGACTGTGTTGGTTTTAGTGGGATGCAAGGGGAAACAACAGGCGTGTCGTGTAACAGTGAACGCCACATTTTCAGACTGTAAACACCTTGGGGAACTTCATTCATTCACAAACACACGTCAGTCAACATGCAGTAGGCATAGGCGCCGATCTATGTTTTTGCCCGTGGGTGCTCAATTTATTTATTTATTTATTTTATTATTTTTGGTGCTCAAATTAAATGAATACCACCAAGGTAATGATTGTCACAAACTGACTTTTACTGCATAACCACAACTAACGTTGTACTCCAAAAATAAATTTTGAGATTTTTCCTAAGTCCTCACGCATATGGTACTCCAAAATGAGTTGTGTTCGTTTATTTTCTAAGTCCTCACGCATATGGTAGTCTAACATACATCCAGGCGTGTGCGGCCGGTCTTTCGATCCGGACTAAGGCCGCCTCATGCGGACTCACTCTCCTACACACTGACCCCCCCATGTGGTTCTCTAACATACATCCAGGGGGGTGCGGCAGGTCTTTCGATCCGGTCTTAGGCCCCCTCAGCCGGACTCACTCTCCCCCACACGGACCCCATCCATAACTTTATTTTTTCTAAGTCCTACGTTGTTTAGCCGCAGCCAAATCCAATCATCCGATTGGTTACCTGTTAGGTGACTACGCCATAGTGTACAAGCACAGAGCTGTAGGCCTAATGATTTTAATTGGATAATACGATTCAAGTAAAGGCAGTTCATTTTAAAGATACAGTTCCACCACAAGTTTCATTTATTCACTTTTTTGTTTTTTTTGTTCATCGGCCATCCCGATTGGCCAGTGGGTGCTCAACGTTGTCAGTGGGTGCTCGAGCACCGAAGCACCCACGGGATCGGCGCCTATGGCTAGATATAAAACGATCCCATCTGCACCTCTTTAGAGATTTCATTCACATAGAAAGTGCTTCTTCCCCAGCTGGTGGAGAATCTGTGAGTTTAGTTTGAGATCAAAATAATGAGCGTGTGATGTGGACAGGATGACCCTGGCAGACTTCTGTCGGTTCTACACGGATCTGGACATCTGCTCGCTCTCGCCCGACTTCCTGGATGGAAGCTCCTGTAGCTGGAGGACATCCAGGTACGACGGCCGCTGGGTCGCCGGAACCACCGCTGGAGGATGCATGAATAACAGAGGTTATTTATCTTTCCCTTAGTTACAGGAAGTTATTTCCTTGCATTTCCATGCACACATTCTTTCTTATAACAGGGTAAAAAATAAGTCTGGTTGTATAGAACGCTACTTATCTCAGTAAACATGAGTTTATGGTCTCAATCTCTTGCTTCAAGTCTTCTAATATACAGCATGATGTTTATTTGGTAAATGATGGTCCCGTTATGGTGTAGAGATGAGCGGCTGCTGTTTATGAAATACAACAACATAACATTTACACGCCTCCTTATCTCGCTCACACCACAGTCAACATCCTGCAGGGGAAGCAGGACTCTGACTCTGTCATTAACTGTGTCATGCCTACATTCCTTTCATACACAACTCAAGCAACCTTTAACTGGATCAATGCTCATGTTCTACCTTTCGTTCCATCACAAATCCCTCACTTTGAATGACACAGTGAAAGTAACCTGGCCTCTCCGTCCTGCAGACAGCTACTGGACCAACCCCCAGTATCGGCTCAAGATCGACGGTGAATACTCGGAGAAAGACGGCGAGAGAAATGTGCTGTTGTCTCTCATGCAGAAGTCTGACAAGAGGAACAGACACATGGTCCAAAACCTGCACATCGGCCTCTCCGTGTTCGAGGTAATCAGAGCAGCTGTGTCGTCGTGTGTCACATGGGTATGAGGACGATGACGATGGCGTCCTGCAGCAGTAGACGTGGAAGGTGTTACTGAAATATTACTGCTGCATCCAAATACAAGTCTAAAGTTCTAAAGTGACTCTATCCCCTCACATCCTTGGATTTATAATGACAACATGGTAGACTGTAATGTAATAATTCAGCTAATAATCATATGACTGACTTGCTTTCTGTCTCCAACTCGTCATGAACTCGTCTCCCGCCGATTTCCCCTCCAGCTGAATGAGAAGGTGAGAACCGTTTACACCAGCAGAGCCTCCTCCGTCCACGTTGGAGGAATATTAACTGACTACTTGTCTAACTAGGACAAGGCCCAGAAGGGGAAGTTCCCAGCCTCCTTCTTCAACAGCCACGCTCCCGTCGGCCAAACCAAAACCTACATGAACGCACGCGAGGTGATGGAGTTCCTGATGCTGAAGCCCGCCGAGTACCTGGTGGTCCCGTCCACCTTCGGCCCCGACGACACCGCCTCCTTCCTGCTGACCATCATCACCAAGGCAGAGAGCCACAGCTTGTATGCTCACCCAGTCCTCCCTAGTGGATATACACATATATGTATATACTGTAGATATATATACTGTATCACACATTTCAAACACTCATCCATGTGGAATCTCTTTGATCCAACAGTGAGAATTCTGGCGACCATAAAGGGGAGCCGGTTGAAAAGGTGAGCAGAGCTTCAATAATATGACAATGTTGTTGGTGTTTGTATTATTCTGAGATATTGTGTATCTCATATATTGTGTTCCATGCTCTTAATTATACTTTATGTGAAATATGTTTTGCATTTGGGTCGAAATGAATCGTCTTTAATCTTCAGCTCAAAAGGGTCAGAAACGTTCACGACGATGAGAACAAGAAGCAGCTTTTCCGCCAATACTCCGACAAGGTAATATTAGCATGCTTGCTAAAAATCCATTTCACATATTTGACACTGAGTCAAATAACTGCTCGTACAGAGTGGGCGGGGTCTTCAGAGACCGTTGACCAGACGTCTCTTCTCTGTCTCCGATGTTCCAGTATGAAGAAGTGGATGCTGAGCAGCTCCAGAGGCTCCTGAACGAAGACATCCTGAAAGGTCTGGACCCCAACGTAACATTAACAGGGTAACAGCTTAATGATCTTCAGTGACATGCTGATCCCTTGTTCTGGTTCTGGTCTACAGGAGACCTGAAGTCTGGAGGCTTCAGCATCGATGCCTGCCGCAGCATGGTGGCTCTGATGGATGTATCCTCTTGTCAAGCATGTGACACTGATTAGGGTTCGCTATGCATTAGAGACGGTAAATAATCGAGGCCGACTCTTTGAAAGGTTAAAGAACATGAACCGACTCGTACGCCTCTGACTCCTTAACGGCGGTCAGACTTCCATCACCGGCAAACTGAACGGGGAGGAGTTTGTTCGTCTGTGGAAGAAGGTCATCTCTTACAAGGTCAAACACCGAATATTAACCCTTCCTTCTGCCTTTAACACGTCTACACAGCTGACCTGGTCCTGTTTGGGGTTTTCTTCCTTCAACAGGACATTTTCTTCCTCACTGACGTTTCCCGGACTGGAAGTCTTTCGCTGAGCGAGCTGAGGAACGCCTTCATCGCCTCAGGTCACTCCTCGCCTTCATCAGGACTTTACTGAGCAACACACACACACTGCTGCTAATAATGTTACCATATCAGCTTGAAAGGTGAAAATAATAATCATGTGTTCACAGCTGGTAAGTGCTGCCCCCAAGTGGCCAAGGAATTAACTGATCATTATGTAACAAGTTCCATTGAGGAGGAAAACACAGTTTGTTGGGGGCGGGGCTTGAGACAGTGCAAATATGGGACAGAAAACTTTGTATTTTAGCTTCTTAGCTGGTATATCCTGTGATATTATATGATTGTGATATGTCCTCAATGTGTGTGTGTGTGTGTGTACAGGAATGAGGATCAAGGAGGACATGCTCAGTCTGATGGCGCTGCGCTATGGCGCCTCCTCTGGTCACATGACGCTGGAGAGCTTCATCAGCCTTGTCCTGCGTGTGGACTGCATGGACAGTGAGTCACGTGGAACAAAAAGGAGAAAGTCACATCCTGATTTATCCAGTTAACGGTTTATTGACGATCTGTGTGTTGCTCAACAGAAATCTTCAAACAGTTGTCTGATGGAAAAGCCATGAATCTCCAAGAGACAGAGGTAATAAACATATCCTTCTTAATATTCACACCACAGCTGTTGATGGAGACTAGGGGACAAGGATACAATACACAATATGTACTTATACTTATACAGATTTGTCCTGTGATATTAAATGAATGTGATATGTCCTGTGATATTGTATGAATGTGATATGTCCTGTGATATTATATGAATGTGATATGTCCTTTGATATTATATGAATGTGATATGTCCTGTGATATTATATGAATGTGATATGTCCTGTGATATTGTATGAATGGGATATGTCCTGTGATATTGTATGAATGTGATATGTCCTGTGATATTGTATGAATGTGATATGTCCTGTGATATTGTATGAATGTGATATGTCCTGTGGTATTGTATGAATGTGATATGTCCTGTGATATTGTATGAATGTGATATGTCCTGTGATATTGTATGAATGTGATATGTCCTGTGATATTGTATGAATGTGATATGTCCTGTGGTATTATATGAATGTGATATGTCCTGTGATATTGTATGAATGGGATATGTCCTGTGATATTGTATGAATGTGATATGTCCTGTGATATTGTATGAATGTGATATGTCCTGTGATATTGTATGAATGTGATATGTCCTGTGATATTGTATGAATGGGATATGTCCTGTGGTATTGTATGAATGTGATATGTCCTGTGATATTGTATGAATGTGATATGTCCTGTGATATTGTATGAATGTGATATGTCCTGTGATATTGTATGAATGTGATATGTCCTGTGATATTGTATGAATGTGATATGTCCTGTGGTATTATATGAATGTGATATGTCCTGTGGTATTGTATGAATGTGATATATCCTTTGATATTATATGAATGTGATATGTCCTGTGATATTGTATGAATGTGGTATGTCCTGTGGTATTAAATTAATGTGATATGTCCTGTGATATTGTATGAATGTGATATGTCCTATGATATTATATGAATGTGATATGTCCTGTGGTATTAAATGAATGTGATATGTCCTGTGGTATTATATGAATGTGATATGTCCTGTGATATTGTATGAATGTGATATGTCCTGTGATATTGTATGAATGTGATATGTCCTGTGGTATTAAATGAATGTGATATGTCCTGTGATATTGTATGAATGTGATATGTCCTGTGGTATTATATGAATGTGATATGTCCTGTGATATTGTATGAATGTGATATGTCCTGTGATATTGTATAAATGTTATATGTCCTGTGGTATTATATGAATGTGATATGTCCTGTGATATTGTATGAATGTGATATGTCCTGTGATATTGTATGAATGTGATATGTCCTGTGGTATTAAATGAATGTGATATGTCCTGTGATATTATATGAATGTGATATGTCCTGTGATATTGTATGAATGTGATATGTCCTGTGATATTGTATGAATGTGATATGTCCTGTGGTATTAAATGAATGTGATATGTCCTGTGATATTGTATGAATGTGATATGTCCTGTGATATTATATGAATGTGGTATGTCCTGTGATATTGTATGAATGTGATATGTCCTGTGGTGTTATATGAATGTGGTATGTCCTGTGGTATTGTATGAATGTGATATGTCCTGTGATATTGTATAAATGTTATATGTCCTGTGGTATTATATGAATGTGGTATGTCCTGTGATATTGTATGAATGTGGTATGTCCTGTGATATTGTATAAATGTGATATGTCCTGTGGTATTATATGAATGTGGTATGTCCTGTGATTAAAGGTGCTTTGTGTTCTCCTCTGGTTTCAGTGGATGTACATCTCCATGTACACTTAACGCAGCACGGACGCCTTGATTCATCTGGAAACACACCAAGAGATATATAAATGAATAAATGTATGTATTCTTATGTATGCTGTGAACGAGCCATTACACGGTATGTACGGTAACTACAGGGTATTTTCTGCTGCTGCCATGCAACACAATTAGAAAGTATAACACGACTAATCATGTAACAGGAAGCACCTATGCAGACTTTGTTCGACTGGAGATGGAATATTATTACGTGATAAAGTGACAGACTACTGAACCTTTATTTGTATTATTATTATTATTAGCAGAATTACAATGTGGGTTTGATCTTCTCACTCTGTGCTTTACAAGATGACGACATTATGCCAACACATTTCACACTTCTGTACATGGGCTCATTTTTACTGCAGAAACCATGTTGACCAGTTTCTTTAACACCAATAAAGATAATGTAGCTGCTGGAGTTTTGATGTCAAATTCCCATTTTCTCTGTATTGTTGTGAGAACATAAAGAATACAAAAAAAAACAAAAAAAACTTAAATGTCAGCATTTTGTCAGCACTTGCCGATACAGAGTACTGATATGAATACTTAAATATACCATTACAGTTCTAATAATAAAATGGTAAATGGCCTCATTTATATAGTGCTTTTCTCCAAAGCGCTTTACAGGAATGACTGACATTCACCCATTCATTCACACATTCACACACCGACGGTGGAGTCAACCACGCAGGGCGACAGCCAGCTCGTCAGGAGCAATTAGGGTGAGGTGTCTTGCTCAGGGACACCAGGCACTCAGCTAGGAGGAGCCGGGGATCGGACCAGCAATCTTGCGGTTGCCAGCCAACCCGCTCTACCTCCTGAGCTAAACCTAAACCCCCGTAATAACTGTGTTTTCCTGATACAAACACAGCAGAGTTTGCAGTAGAGATGTTTAACCTGCTGTCAGTTACACAGTTAAAATAAATATTAAAGATTAAAAAGGTCACAGACACCTTACGTGATCCTGAGCCAGTTATATTGGTAGTCATGCTGCTTTCATGTGAAACACACGTGTTCATCAGAGTCACAGAGAAAGTGTGTCTGCTTGTTTTGTGCTGAATAGAATAATATCATCCAGGTTACACAACAATAGATTTGCATGTTGTCTCTGTGTTTGCTTTCATCCTCTACACACCTGCAGCTACACCTGTCACCTGTTTGGACACGCCTCCTTCCATCAGAATACACAAGTGTGAGATTTTGAGAAGGCGTCTGTGTAAGTAGAGTAGATCCAGGCTGACGGGAGGAGCTGCAGGCGTTTGCAGGTTTAAATGAGAGCTGCAGCTTCTCCTCTCACACTCGCTGTGTTAGTTAAACAAGGAGACGCAACACTTCCTCCTGGCAGAAGAGGTAAGACATTTCACACCAGCGAGTAACACTTTCACGTACCTGCAGGCCTATTGTGTCATCGACTTTCTGGCTTTTAAGACACTCAAAATATTTGTTTTACAACGTGTTACAGATTATTTTGAGATAAAAAAAAGAAAGTAGAATTTTACCTGCAGAGTCAGAGGATGTTTTCCACTTCCTGCACTCTGTTATGAGTGTGTGTGGTGTTATGAGTCAGTGTAGCGTCGCCGTCGGCAACGAGAGCACAACACTGATTTCTCCGCTCGCTGTGTCTCTGTCTCCATCCGAGAGCATTGGTTTGGTGTGGATGAAGCTTCATGCCGCCGCTGGCAGAAGGTCAGGAGGTCAAGTCTGCTTCGTGTTAACATTTGAACATCTGAATAAAACACACATTGATTTGAACACACAGATGAAGGATCTAAACGATTAGATCCACCTTTTACTTGTACACGTACCAGCAGACTGTGATGTCCACATGAGATCCGCTTCGTTCTTGATCAGGATGCAGGAAGTGGAAGGAAGCAGCTAGGCTGCTGGTGTCACGGTCAGCTGGTCATCTTCTAGGATGGAAATGTTATTCAGCTTCCAGAATCCGCTAGACTAAAGGACGGATTTAATAATAAAATCAGTCTACTGTTGGAACATATATTGTAAACCCATATTCTTTGTTAGGACTTTGTGGGCTCAGACAGCAGGACTGATGTTGACCCATGACACCCGTTTACACTCTCCAATGCTTTTCTAGTTCCTCATTACGTTTGTGTGTCAAACCGTGAAAATCATTAACTCTCTCCAAATTATTGCCATCAAATTTTAAATGGACATCCTCCTATTTTAGGCTCCGGCTCAAGAAGTTCATTGAGGTAAAATAAAAGTGCGTTTGTTGCAGTGATGCTGGCCACTTGTAAACATGGTGTTCGTGGGATTTAGAGACGTGGTTGTGGTTCGGTCTTGATTGGCAGCAGCCTTCTCAGCTAGACATGAAAACTCCACAGAGAGCTGACACATTAAATGATTATGTGAGCAGCATCCATGTAGACTGAAACTGCAGACTGACTTATTCAGAGATCTTATTTCTCCTCTTTGGAACTTTCTTGAACTGAAAACAAACAGGTAGTTACAGTTTTTTCCTATCGTTTTCGGTCATGTACCCATACTATGGTCACTTTTCCCTATCACTTAACACAGTGGGCTTTAGAGACACACACCTCTGCATATCTGTTAACCTTTGGTGCAAAATGCACTACAACAACCACACCACAAACAATGCTGCCATAACTTAACACATGTTTCCTCTCAGAACACTATGACCTAAAAAACACTAACATCTTGAAGCATTGCCAATTGCATATATAAAATGTTGCTGTGTCCTCCAGTTTGGCATAGATTTCCTGTAGTGTTGCATTGAAAAAAAGAGAAAAAACACAGACAAACACTTCTTTGGACTACAGTAATAAAGTTTGTAATATTACAGTATGACAATCCAAGCCAAGTATCTGCTGACAGTGTTCATATGTCGGTTTACCTCCCACAAAAGATGTCACAATTGAGTGTGGTAAATGTACTGTAATTGTAAATACAGTAAATACTGTAAGTGTTTTATGAGAAACTGAGAATAACAATTTTCAGTTTTTGTAATGCAAATTACATACAGTAAGTACGTAATATATGATCCAGAAACAAATCACAAACACAACAGTTTTTTTCACTGTGCTTTACTTTTTGGAGATTTTGTCACAGTGCAAGTGTTACACATAACAGAAAATACATTACAAAGTCAAAAAATGTGTTCAAACAAAAAATGCAATGCACAAAACCTGCATATACTGTATATTACAGTAGCCCAACAGTGGCGCAGAATTGGGCTAATCCCTCCTATCCTCCGCATTTGGCCACAAATTTTCATCTACGTCGCAACGTATGGTTTCTCTTGCCATACAACGTGGATAAAATCTTTTGGAATGCCTTATCCAGGCCTGGATATCTTCTGGGGCTATGTCCATACACCCAGCAGCCATTGCCTCTAATAGGGACATCTGGTCCTGAGGGCAGTGGTCATAGACCTTCCATCTCCACGCCGAAAAGAATTCCTCGATGGGGTTGAGGAAAGGAGAGTAAGGCGGAAGGAAAAGTGACATCATCCTAGGATGCGCCGCAAACCACCCTGTGACTTGCCGGGAGTGGTGAAAGGCCACATTGTCCCATACAATTACATACGTTGGTAGATTGTGCCTGTCTACCTCTCTTGCTGTGAGCCTTTCGTAAAGCTCATCTATGAAGGCAATTAGGCGTTCGGTGTTGTATGGGCCTATGCCGGCCTTCTGCAGCTGCAGTCCATCGTTCGAAATTGCTGCGCACATGGTGATGTTCGCACCCCTCTGGCCTGGAACATCTATCGTGGCCCTTTTCCCAATCAGGTTCCTTCCACGGCGACGTGTTTTTGCCAGGTTGAAGCCAGCCTCATCCACAAAGATGAACGCATGTTCATTCTCACTGGCTTCAAGTTCCATGGCTCTCTTCAGGAAATTAGAGAATACACAAGATACCATAAGACAAAAATGGCATAGCTTACAGTTTTGTGCAAAATCACAATCAACATGACAGTGTGTCCTGTGTTCAGTCTTACCTGGACGTATTGGTACCGGAGTTCCTTTATCCGCTCAGAGTTCCTCTCGAAGGGGACAGTGTAAAGCTGCTTCATTCGAATTTGGTGCTTTTTCAGCACTCTGGCGATGGTCGTGGTGCCAACATTCTCAATGTTGGCAAATACACCAATGTCTGCGATGATGTTTGCACAAATTTCTCTTCGCCTTATACTATTGTTAGCAACAACCATTTGCACTATTGCATTTTCTTGTGGCAAAGTGAATTTTCTTCCCCTTCCACCTGAGTGGGGCAACCGTTGGGTCCTACAATAGTGAGTCAGACACAAATGCACTGATACGTCAGGAGAGTTTTGGAGACTTCTCACATCACATTACTACTGTTACAAACACATCAGTCAGAATGCTGTAAATACTGTATAGTACCTGTTAGTTTGTGTGAAAACCCTCACGATTGATGCCACCGTTGATCTTGGCAAGTTAGGCTGAACCCTCAGACCAGCTTCCCTCATGGACAGACCATGATTGATTACATGGTCGATGACAGTTGCTCTGATTTCATCAGATACAACTGTCCTTGCTGCTGCTGCTTCTCTCCCTCTCCCTCTTCCTCTACCTTTCCCTCTTCCTCTACCTCTTCCTCTACCTCTCCCTCTTCCTCTACCTTTCCCTCTTCCTCTACCTCTTCCTCTCCCTCTACCTCTCCCTCTCCCTCTTCCTCTACCTTTCCCTCTTCCTCTACCTCTTCCTCTCCCTCTACCTCTCCCTCTTCCTCTTCCTCTACCTCTTCCTCTTCCTCCTACTCCACCTTCACCTCCACCTCCACCTTCACCTTCACCTTCACCTCCACCTCCACCTCTTCCTCTTCCTCTGCCTCTGCCTCTGCCTCTTGCTCTTGCTGCATCCATTTTCCTATACCAACTACGTAAAGAAGTCCAAAGCAAATGCCAAAGAAGGCCCTTTTTCAACGAGGCACAAATTACATGTAAAACACCTGAGTAGGTCTTTAGCTGAGTAGGTCTTTAGCTGAAATGACCACCAGGTGTTTTGCATTGCAAAACTTATCCTCTGTGTTTTGTACAGATCATTGTATGTAGTGTTGCTTTTACGTAAAAAAAGTAATTCCATGCCAATTCACCAAGAACTATGGTGCACAGGGGGAAAAAAATCTAAATTACTGTAAAATAAAATAAATAAACTATAAACTAAATATTTTTTCTTATTCAAACATGTAACTTCATTTGTCTGTCCAAATGCAGCATCTTTCCATCTACAGTGATCTAAATTACTGCTAGGTTTTGAACAGAAAGTTCACTGTTTTGAACAGAGTATCTAAACATTGGTAAAATATGCTGTAGTTCCACAGCGTTTTGCCGGTAGTGAACATTGACTGGGGCAGGTATCCATGAAATTTGGAAGAAGGCGTCATTGCCAGCATTTGTATCTTAGCATAGGGGCAAGTAACCACAGTTTGGTTCACATGGTCTACTGGTATGCTCACTGTGTGAAGTGTTTAGGGAATGTGAACATGGTTTAGGTAAATTGCCTAAAACGATAGGAAAAAACTGAAAGAAAAATAGTGCCTTGACTTCAAATTAGGTTCTCACATCTCTGCGTTATTGTTATTTAATAAACTATGTGGCAGAATCGGCCCTGAAGCTTGTAGGGAAAATGGAAAGGAGACATTAAACTTGTTTTCCTTCTCCAGAGTTGAACCTGCAGCGATGCCTCCCCCGGGTGTGTGTATGAACATCATTAACGCCCGTCATACCAAGGACGGCTACGGCACCATCAGCAACCCTGAGCGCTTCTTCGATCAGGACTTTGAGCAGCTGAAACAGTACTGTGGCATCAAACGGGTCCGCTACATCGACGAAATGTTCCCCCCTGACAGTAGGTCCATCGGCAAGGGGATCCTGGACGACTCTCACCTGCAGAAAGTGGTCTGGATGAGACCGGGGGTGAGGGCTTTATATCACTGAACCCAGTCTGAGACACAGATGTCTCTCCTTGATCAGTTTTTAGATCTAATGTGATGTTAAAGGTTGGTAAAAGCTGCTGAGGGTCACAACGTGTTACAGACTCTGAGTGATAAAAATGGAAATATAATAATATTGCTCAATCCATTTTTAAGTATTAACAGCAGCAAAGCGTAGGAGAGCATTGCTTTAGAGTATTACTGGTATTTAACTATGATTCCTCTGTTTCAGGTCATTGTTCCCAATCCCGCGTTTGAAGTTGATGGGATCTCCAGGTTCGACTTCTGTCAAGGCGTGGTTGGTAGGTTTCATTCATACCTTCTTTTTCCAGTTAACAGAAAACAGAAGGAATTGGACCCGTGTGTTGGCTGTGTTGGTGTCTTCTACATGTTTCACTCTCATGCCTCCGCATCCTTCCTGCCGACTCCATGACCTTTCTGCACTCAGGAAACTGCTGGTTTTTGGCGTCCATCGGCTCTCTGACGTTCCAGAATCACATCCAGGAACAAGTTGTTCCTCCCGGGCAGAAATTTGATGAGGACTACTGCGGCCTGTTCCACTTCAGGGTAAACCAGCAACCAGAGTGTTTGTTTCAATTAGCTTGTGCTAAATGGTGAATATGTCTTTAAGCTATAAAAGTCTTCATGTTATCTTCTTTCTCAACTCCTCAGTTCTGGAGGTTTGGAAAATGGGTGGACGTTGTCATCGACGACAAGCTGCCGACGATCAACGGCAGCCTGATCTTCGTTCAATCCAAAGACCGGACCGAGTTCTGGCCTGCGCTGCTGGAGAAAGCCTACGCCAAGTATGAAACCAACCACTATGGTTCCTCAGTCGTATAATACACATTTTCTCAGAGTGGCATTTATTTTGGGCGTATCTGTGTGTCAGAGTGTGCGGCTCCTACTCGGACATGAATGCTGGGACTCCTACCGAGGCTTTGGTGGACTTCACCGGCGGGGTCCACATGAGCATTGACCTGACAGACCAACCCAAAGACCTGTGGGAGCTGATGTGCAGAGCTGGCCAGGCCAAGTCCTTAATGGCCTGCGGGACACCTCAGGGAGTGAGCACGAAAACCTGGCTCTCTTGACTTTTATGTGCTGAAATGATTCATAAATTATCCCGAGGCTGAGATAAACTTAATGAGAATATTGTTTTCAGATTGATCACATTTCCAGTGTAACAGCCTGGATGAATGTGATGGCCACAGTTTCTACAGAATTTCTACTTGACATGGCAGGAAAGTAAAAAGATGCCACGGTTCCATTTAAGTCGGTGTGCTAATACGTCGGCTGCATTCATACAGTGCCAGGATGCTTCAGGGCCCGACACGCAGAACAAGAGAACATTTCATTTAATGCTTTTATCCCCACAGCAAACACAAGTACTTCTCTCTTCTGTTCGCCGTCTGTGGAAAGGACCATGTTAGTGTGGTTTCTCAGGCAGCTTGGTAGGTTGGTGGTAAATTAATCTTCGGGGTGGAAGCAGGTGGAATGAGAATGACCTGTATTTAAACTGTGCCCTGAGAGTGAGTTTGGGTTTTTTGGGAGGGGGAGGGGTGAAAGATCACCACTGTACAGGAAAGGGGTGCGCTGGATTTATAACACATTACAAAATGAGAGCATCATTGTGAATCGGAACGCGGCACAATAATCGTTTTATTTTGATTATGTTGTTTTCATAATCAGTGGAAGCCAAAATCGTAATTGAGATTAAAATTAGATTAATTGAGCCCTAATAATTCTATCTGATGCATGTTTTCAGGACACATCTGCCAACGCTGTACCAAACGGATTGGTGCAAGGCCACGCCTACACCATCACAGGGATGAAACAGGTATTACCAACAGGTTTTTAAGCTTGAAGTTGACCTCTCTTCATGTTTATCCATGGTGTTTTAGGGAAATAAAGGCCTCGTGTTGGACCTGAGTGGAGTTATGTTGATGGTAAATAACAGCTGTGATTCCTCTGGTCCTGGTCAGGTGGTGAGCCAAGGCCAGCTGGTGAACCTGGTGCGTCTCTTTAACCCCTGGGGAAAAGGAGAGTGGAACGGACCCTGGAGCGATCGGTAACCGGGACTACATGGACACTCATTCGCTACCTGGGGATAAAACATGGAGTTTACTTCCCCATGATGAAATGGTTCAGTCTAGATGTATTCATTGATTTTGAGGAATGTGATTCTGTTTTTGTATTTCATGTATCAGCGGTGATGAGGACGTTTGGGACAGAGACCTTTCTTTAATCTCTTTAGGGCACAAATGTAGAGAAGAGGCAGCCAAAATACACAAGCAGCCTTAATAACGGATGCTGATGAAAACCGCAGAGCATAACAACAATGGAAACTAATACCAGTAATTACACAAAGCAACGTGTGCAGTACAACAGGGTGATCTGTGGTTGGGTGTCAGTGTTTTACTAAAGGCTCTTTAAGCTCCAGTGATTCAGTGTTGCACTTATAGTCTCCCAAAAGATTCCCAAAGATTCAGGAGGCGAAGGACGGTCCAGAAGGCAACCCGACAGATTACCTTTCTTTAAAAGTCATTACAATACCTGATGCCACGCCCATGTGTTCCTGGCCCTGAACCCGTGTTTGGAAAGGTCATTGATGTTGTAACGATATGGCCTCTCCTCTTTCTGCCCTGACACGTTCCACCTAAAGGTCACCTCTGTGGCAGACCGTGAGTCCTGAAGACCGTAAGCTGTGCCACTCAGTGGCCAACGATGGGGAGTTCTGGTCAGTTTGCTGGAAACTAAAAATGCATAAATTTCTGTGACACACATATAAGAGCAGAGCGGCAAAGACCACATTTGTCTTCTCAATCGTCTCTCTGAGCAACAGGATGATGTCATGAATGATCTAAATGCTTTGTGATCGACAGGATGACCCTGGAGGACTTCTGTAGGTTCTACAACAGTATGGACATCTGCTGCCTCTGTCCCGACTTTCTGGATGGAAGCTCCTCGTGTCACTGGAAGACCTCCAACTACAACGGCCGCTGGGTCGCAGGAACCACCGCTGGAGGATCCATGGCTAAAGTTGGTACGTCATCTGGACCTATGCTAAACGTCTTCACCTGATGGTTAAATGCAGAAGTAGTTCCAAGATTTGGAAAAGTAAAGAATGCTTTTCTCTTGGCAAAAGGTAAAAATGCTAAATAGTTTCCCTCATTGCCTTGCAGACAGTTTCTGGACAAATCCACAGTATCGTGTGAAGATTGGGGAATTATTCACTGAATGTTCGGTGAAACAGGGTGAGAAAAACATGCTGGTGTCTCTGTTGCAAATGCCGGACAAGAGAAACCGACGCCTGGTCCAAAACCTGTACATCGGGTTCCATGTGTTTGAGGTAGATATGACCCATTGCGGACTATTATGGATGTATCCCACAGACATTATTTGTCCCTAAAACAAACTTTATTCTGATTCCTTCAAAGGTCCCTGAAGAAGTGAGTAAGGTTTTTATCTCCACTCAACACGAGCAGCTACACAGACCGGCTCTGACAGGACCTACCTGACCCGTCTGTGTCCCCGGTGTAATTACAGTACAAATCCAAGACCGGGAAGTTCCCGGCCTCCTTCTTCAGCCGAAACAGAGCCGTCGCCCAAACTAAGCACTACGTTAATGCACGCGAGGTGATGGAGTTGACGATGCTGAAACCCGGCGAGTACCTGATTGTCCCGTCCACGAACAAGGCCAACAACACTGCCTCCTTCATCCTGACCATCGTCTCCAAGGCGGAGACCCACGTCCAGTAAGAACCCAGCTTTTCATCAGCAGCTTCCCTGCATGCAGCAAACACAGTCTGTCAACTGGAATCACTCACTCATATTCCTTATTAGAAGAAATGATTAAGGTCCATCAAACCACTACACTGTAAAAAAGGTTACTTGGGTCAAACTTAATAAAAAAACACTTTTTCTATCACAACTGGCATCATATAAACACAAACGTGTATCATATGCCATCTCTTTCTCTCTTATGTGTTACAGTAGTGGCAATTTAGCTTAACCAACTACACCATTAGCATTCCCATTACAAGTATGGGTCGCTACTACAAGTAGTAGCGATCTTTTTTCAGTTACTTTTCCAAGTTAACAATGATGCTGCAGGTACCACGGTGGGTTTAAAACACTAGGAAACATATCGGGGACTTCAACTGGCTTTATGAACATACTTCAATGAAAGGATTTTTCTCACATCATGCTAATATCAACAGCTAACGTCAAGGCCTAGCCCCTTTGGATGTAGCATGTTCCCTTAATAAACAGAAGATGTATCAAGATACTGCCCGAGGATTAATCATTAATTTACGTGGTTTTCATCATGTTACATACCCCGGTTCGTCAGCTCGTTTACGCGCGGTTGCTAGTAGCTCGGCTCTGAGTTAGATGGCGCTCGGCACAGACGGAGATCACGCTCAGCTCAGAGTGAGGTCATGTTCAGTCATGACACTGAGCATGGGGTAAGGTACTAAATTCAAATCCCATAAATTGGTTCAGTAATCATGTGGGTTATCTATAGTCCATCTGTACTGCAGTGAACGGGGTCCAGAGAAAAAGCCAAATTAACCACCTAAAACAAGGCTATGTTTACGTCAGCCTAAGTGTACGTGTTGTAAGGGTAAAATTCAAACACCGCTTTACATTGCCATCAGACTGCACTTTCTTTTGGCACTACATTTTCTCAACCGCAGAAACCTATGCATTAGCGTAACTGGCCAACAGCTAGTAGCTAGCTCCCAGTTGCTGGACGAGAGCTTTACTTTCAGTAAAAAGGAAACTTACCTCTACGTGGAGCAACTTGGTGGGCTTTATCTTGTCTTTATCTTTATCTTTATCTAGTTCTCTTGCTTGAGGAACACTAGGTGTGGTGTGTGAGCCTGTCAACAGGTTGAAATTAGAGATGGGATGACCAGGGTTGCCAACTCTAATGCTCCTGGCGTGACACTCACGCTTTCACCATCAATCTCACGCTGTCATGCACACGAATGAAATGTGTGATAGTTGGCAACCCTGGATGACTCGCGGACCGGTCATTTCCACCGCTTCGTTTACTGCATTAAAACCTTGCAATACGGCGGCTGGGACCGGTTCGTACCACGGTGTAAGGGTGCACTCACACCAGGACCGTTCCATCCGTACCGAGGCCTGATTGCCCCCACAGGGGTCCATGCCGGTTTGCACACTGCTCCAGGCCAGAAAATGAAAATGAAAAACATGTGCCATGCCACATGCTACATGCTAAGTAGCAGAGCTAGCCGTAACATTCAGCCCTGTGCTTGTCGAAGCAGTGGACACGAGACGAGGATCCTTTATGAGTGATATGAAGCCTGACTGGGGAAACAAACAATACAAAGTGTATAAGTACTTGTTTGGCGTGTAGGTGCCGCGGTTCCATGAACTGACCTCAGACCAGGCTGACTGCATGTGGGCGGGTTCCTACCGTAACGTTTGACCATCAGCACTTTTAAGTTTGTGAAACCAATTCATGATGATTTAAAAAAAATGACATTAAACTTAAAATAATAAAATAATTTTAAATATAATAACGAGTTTTTAAAAGTTGTTTAAGATTTTACTTATGTGCAAGTTAATCAAATCCTATAATAATTTAGTGGAAGGAATATACATTTTAAAATAGAGTAGTATGGACAGCACCATTGAATCCTTTTTCACAACGGAGCGTCTGTAACTGTAATCTGATTACTTGTTGTCTAACGGTAATCCCTCTGGTCTTTCCTCTCAGTGAGAACTCTGGGGACCATTACCACCAGGACGAGGTGTGCAGCATTTTAAAATAGGATCTTGTGACGTTCACTATGTTGATTAATCCGTTTGAACAGTGAATTAATTCCTCTGGAGCTGAAATCTTTTTGCAGCCCAAGCGAATCAACAACGGAGAGGACGACGAAAAGAAGAGAACCTTGTTCCGTCAATACTCTGACAAGGTGATGTCTCAGTCATCGTAGCAGTATCTGATCTTTGTTTGGACCGAACCAAATAGAAACTAGATGCACGCTTCTCTCCTTTGGGGTTTAGATGAGGATTTTAAACGTTCATATGTTATGGTCCAGGTGTAGCACGCTGTTATTTCCCCTCACGCTTGTTCTTATGATGTTCCAGTATGAAGAAGTGGATGCTGAGCAGCTCCAGAGGCTTCTGAACAAAGACATCCTGAAAGGTCTGGACCCCAACGCTCCACGAGGCTCGACATTGACATGTAAGCATTTTATATCAAATCTAATGTCCGGCTGATCCTTTTTCTTCTAGGAGACCTGAAGTCTGGAGGTTTCAGCATTGATGTCTGTCGCAGCTTGGTGGCTCTGATGGATGTATCCTTTTATGTCATATATAATTATATATATTCATTGTGATTTGGTGCAGAAGACAAATATGTTTGTCTCTGTCTTAGCTGCACGCGTATTAAAGGAGGAATTTCTCACAGTAAAGTTACATAAAGTCATGAACACGCCGGAGCCTGCCTGCCCTGCTGCTGGTTTCTCAGCCGATTTGAAAAGGTCAGACATGAAGCAGCACGTACAGCTCCGATACCTTATCATTGGCCCAGACATCAGTCACAGGGAGGCTGAACGCGGAGGAATTCGTCCGTCTGTGGAACATGGTCATCTCCTACAAGGTAAAGGAGCCGCGTGAAGGTGAAATGTCTCATCATGAACACAAAGATGACCGGTGGCGTCCCAATAATGAGGGCCGCCGCAGGCTGCCGTCTGGAGGGTTTACAGGGTGTTTTGTTTTCCTGCTGTTTTGAGCTCAGAGCTTCACATTCCTGTCATCTCTCCTACCAGGACGTTTTCTCCCATTCTGATGTCTCACAAACAGGAAGTCTGTCGCTCGGCGAGCTGAGGAACGCCATCATGGCGTCAGGTATGAGCACACAGAAGTGAGCCACCCTGGAATTTATCCCCCTTTTTCAAAAAAACTGTGGTAATGTTTGCCTTTAAACATGTTTTTAACAAAAAGCCAGATATATAATGTGTAAGCGACCACGACTCAGCAGATCCTCAGGGACGGACCAGCGTGAAGATCTGGATCGCATTGCACACTCATGCATGTCAGCACTCGCAGTGATAAAATCTCCTGTTGGACACAAAAGCAGAGCAGCAGCCTGCGATGATGCCAGTTATTACAGTAGTGTCAACACTAACAACAGGAATATTGCGTAACTTTGGCACACAGACAGGGCTTTAAGTCTACAGTGAATGAGATGTGTTTGGCCTCCAGGAACACACAGCAGGAAGGCTTAGAGGGATGTGTAATAAAGCGTCTTCTGGCCGAGTTCCCGACCTTTAAAGCGTCATAATAACGCAGCTCGTCTGTCAACGCGTGAACGCTGACGTGCACTTCCATCTCTGCTCTTGTGTTGAACTGACAACTTAAAACAGATTCCAGCAGCTTTGTATTTGTGGGAACTACGAGTCTGTTGGCGTGACAACGGGACAATAATGTAATATATATGAATATCTGTATAAAATAACAGACATCTAAATGTTGGTCCGTCTGTTGGCCAGGAAAGAGGATCAGCGACGACACGCTGAATCTGATGGCGCTGCGCTACGGCACCTCCTCTGGACACATCACGCTGGAGAGCTTCATCATGCTTGTCCTTCGCTTCGACTGCATGACCCGTGAGTCGTCTGGTCACATGACCACCACACAAACACTTAGCTGTATTCTTGAATTTCAGGGTCTTTCTGTGCGATCAAACTGTTTTCACCATAATTCAGATTTTTTCATGCAGAATTACTCGTTTCTCCGATCTCTGGCAGACACAAGATTTCAAGTGGTGCTTTCAGGGTTTACAGGATCTGTGGATGATCAGTCGATAAAACCAGATGTGCGTTAGTCAGATCAGCCCAGACCTGAAGAACACAGCACAGGCAAACACTGTCATGTTAGCATTAAAGTCTCTACCACTTGAACCCCCAACCAGACCTGCAGGACCAGGTTCTGTGGTTTAACAGTCACATCAGTGCATGTAGGCGGGTTTATGTGCACCAGAAAGAGTCAGACCAGGTGCAGGAGCAGGATCCCCCTGGTGGGACCAGCAGAGAACAGGATCTCCATGTAGAGGAGCAGCTGTCACCATGATAATTGCATGATCTCATTCAAACTGGTTTGAATCCAGAATAAGTCATTCGTCGACTCGTGAATGTGATGCTCGATGAACAGATTACAGCCACACAGCCGACACGTTTGAACCCTGACTGTGACGTTACGAGACAAAGACTTCTTTAACAGCTTTGTGACGTTACCTCTCGACTTCCTCCAGTGATAAGCATTGGTGTCTTCCTCAACAGAAATCTTCAGCCAGCTGTCCAACGGGACGGACATGACTCTCCGTGAAGCCGAGGTGATGGTCTTTACGTGTTTAACACAGCTGCTGACGGGAAACGACGGGAGAAATGAGCCCATGTGTTGTTGGAGAATGGTGACCTTTGACCTGTACTACAGATACACTTAAGCAAGTCAAAATAAAACTGTCCCTCCTCCGTTTGCAGTGGCTGCACCTGTCGATGTACACCTGATGTGACGGAGACGAGCTGCAGCGTTCACGTGGAACAACACAGAGGTGGTGGTGGGAGCTGTTTTCAACCACAGACTTTACTTCTAACTGTACGAATGTAACGGGCTGTTTCCAAACTGTGTCCTTTAGTTGGGTCTCACTTTCAAATGAAAATGTACGGTGGCAGTCACAACATTACACAAAACACAACACACACATACAAATATATATCCTCAGTTTGTTTTTATATTTGTTCTTCAGAAAAGGTTGTAAGAAATTCCCGACGTCTTCTCAAACCACAGAAAGTCATGAATTGAAGGTGAGCCAGTGGATCTCCATATAAGGGCATGAGACTGTAGGGCCGTGTGCACACAGACGTTTAAAAGTTAAGAGATTAAGTAAAGAGTTAAGAGGCAAATCTATGATAAAGTGAAAATCAGGATAAACATGGTGAAATCAAACGAGCGTATGAAAATACATTTCTGGGTGTCATAAATAAATATATACTGTATATATATATATATATATATATATATATATACATACATGTATACATATTGTATTGTATCTCACTCGAGTGTGATGTCATTGTAAGGAAATCCTTACTGTGCTGATAGAGATATACTGTTGTACTTCCTTCCCACAAATGTACTGCTGTAAACCCATAGACGGATTACCGCATGGGCAAAGTGGGCGTGTGCCCAGGGCCCCAGAGCCAATAGGGGCCCTTGGCCTTTAGAGTTGTTTTTTTTTTGGTACAATTTAAAAAATATATTGGAATGGCTGTGGTTTTTGGTTTTGTGTGGTCGTAGCTGTGGCTCTTTACTGATGTTCATTCATGTTGCCTTTATTACTTTCACGATTTGTTTTAGGTGGTTATATTTTAATTAAGGTGTGTTTTACTCCATAATACTACCATGGCTGGCTATTTGAGCTTGCTGTCTCTCCCATAATATGTATATTGTCCTGTACATGGCAGGTGCCAAACAAAACAGACAGTAATTTTGTGGTTGTTGTGGTGTTGCGGTGTTGTTATGTGCGTAATGGGAAGAGTGCCTTTGTGCGCGTACTATTTGCATGTGTAGGCAGGGGCCCGTGGCGAGTTTGTGTCCAGGGCCCGTGGTCATGATAATCCGTCTATGTGTAAACCTGATGTTTGTGATCCACTAATGTTTCATCTCGCACCATCATCAGGTCACATTCAGCCTATGTCCAATACAATAAATCATGTTTCATTCATTAATATGGTTTGGCAAATGTATCCACGTTCAACAGTTTGTATATCTTATGCCAAGGTTATAATTATTATTGTTGGTTTGCACGATGGAGTGATCAGTGTCTTCACACGCCTTGACTCCTTGGGTAGTTGAGGAAATCATTGGGTTTGGGTTTAATAACTCTTTAAAGGTTGAGGAGGTGATTCTATTCAGAAACACTTTCTGTCATATTACTTGGAATCATCGTTACATATCGATACCGTAATGAATACATTAAACGCTCCGACATAAAAACATTAAAGTGTCATCTGTGGGCGTGGCAGGACCGTAAAAACCCTGTCCAATCAAAAACGTGGGCCGGGGAACATAATTGGACGGCCTGCCTGTCTGTCAATGTTTACTTCCTGATCTCGAGCATTGTGTGGGGTTCTGGGGGCGGGGCTTTGAAAGAGGTCTGAACGAAGGGGGCGGGACTTTGTCGGTGATGTCTTCAAAGTCAAAGACTACTCTGCCTTTAAGTACGGAAGTTACATGAAGAATTCAACATTCAAGTTTTCTTTTTCTTCACACAGCTCACATTAATCCTCGTCCTACGTCAAAAGTAGTGTTGGATTTGATCGTGAGGTAAAATCCATAAAAATCAGCAAATATCATATATATTACATTTCTTAACCATCTGGTCCAAGAGACAGAAACCAAACATCATATTTATAAGTATTCATTTATTGATTTGAGGAAAAGCAGTGTAGTTTATTTTATAATAAAATGTATAATAATTGATAATAAAATCGCTGTGTAAATGTATTTTTCCTTAACCTCGTGTCAACTATGAAACATACATGTTATGATGAACAGTCCCAGTATATAAAGTATAATCATCACTTAAAAGCATACTATTTTAATGCCTTTGACTGTGCAATGACATCCTTTTACAAAGTGAAGAGTAAAGCAGAGGTTCCAAATTAATAACCAACCATTTGTGAAGATATGACTGAAAATATGCTGATATTTCCTGATTATTGATTAGTGTGATTCATGCTGGTTCTTGTAGCAGCAGCAGCAGAGTTGTCAGCAGAGCCACAAATATGGACGTTGGGTATTTTGCGAGCTGTGCTGCCCCACTTGTGGTGGTCGCTAGAAAGCAAAGCCAGAAAAACACACATTTATACTGTAATTACATTAATCATGGATGCCAAATAGATTCTGTGCCGTTCTTGTCATTATTCATATGGTTGAAGTATAAATAAAGTATAAATAAAGGATGAAGCAACTGGAATGGCAGTTAGGACAACATACCTGGTGTTGTTGTCACTGTAGAGATCTGGGTGGAACTGCTCGGGTTTCCTGTGGACGACATTCAATGTGAGACATTTCAAAATCATCATCATCATCATCATCATCTAAATCCATTTTGTTCCAGTGAATTCAAATCAACAATAAACACCACATTTTGTGGGAAACGGGTCTATTCTAGATGCACAGTAGCGCCCTCCTGTGGCTGAAAAAAGTACAGGGGCAGGACTTGAAAACTCTCATTGACAACATCATGTGGTTTATCTCTCCCTGAAAGCGTTGCATGAATCCTACTTGCTCAACACACATGACAGGCGTGTTTTTTTACCTTGTGTTGCTGTCCCAGTGGTGCTGGTGCTGGTGCTGGTGCCAGTGACGGTGCTGGTGCCGGTGCCGGTGCTGGTGCCGGTGCTGGTGCTGGTGCTGGTGCCGGTGACGGTGCTGGTGCCGGTGCTGGTGCCGGTGCTGGTGCCGGTGCTGGTGCCAGTGACGGTGCTGGTGCTGGTGCCAGTGCTGGTGCTGGTGCCAGTGCCGGTGCTGGTGCCAGTGACGGTGCTGGTGCCAGTGACGGTGCTGGTGCTGGTGCCAGTGCTGGTGCCAGTGCCGGTGCTGGTGCCAGTGACGGTGCTGGTGCCAGTGCCGGTGCCGGTGCTGGTGCCGGCGCTGGTGCTGGTGCTGGGTGGTGCCGTGGTCAGATCAACTTTGTTTGTGGTTAGGCCCACACCCAGTTGGTCCAGGTCTGCCTGTGTTTGCATATTCCTCCACATCTGAACCTGGGTAGCGTTCTCAAACACCTTCAGATCTCCGAGATGGTTACCCATGAGGCCTTTCACCTCAGTCACAGTCAAACCCTTCAAACATGTCAAATGAATCAGTTTAAACATATGAGCAACAATTAAATATCACTTTGAAAGGAAGTCTTTCGTGAGAGACTTTGGTTTTAACCCATCTTTATCACTGTGCTAAAACATATAGTATGCTATATGAATATGATAACTTCAGAGGATCACATAGTTTTAGAAACTCACATAACCCATCACCTTGCAGCCTATTGTCATGTTGAAGACCTACAGTAATTACAGAACTGTACGTAAGCTGAATTCTCAGTTGAGATTCTGAATTACAGGAGTCTGTTAACGAGCTAGCAGCGATGTGTGTGTGTGCTCTTCACCACCAAAGAAACAAGCTTATGTCCGGCCTTTGATGCAAAGATCCTCCTTCTGAGACCCTCTGAGACCCTCTGAGACCCTCTGACAGTGTTAACAGTCTTCCTGTAGTCGACTCTAGCTTCCTTACAGTGATCACGTTGGGATCCAGACCCTGGAAAGTGTCTACGTCCATGCTGAGGTTCTGGGTCGACAGTGCCTTTATGTCTGAAAGCGGCGCTCCACCTATCAGAGGAGAGCAGGAGATTAGGGCGCAGCTTCAAGCAGCCAGAAAGAAGGCATCATCACACAGCATTCTTACCTAGATAGGGACGTATTAGATTGTAAAAGGTGCTGGAGCGGTGTGAGCTGAAGGAGGCGTTGCTGATCTCATACAGGACTCTCTTCTGCTCCAGGGAACACAACGCCACATGCAGAGGTTTGGCGTTTCTGACGAGGGGCAAGAAGACGGGAACATACAGCGTTAAGTGTGACTCATCACTCGGGGGTTACGCCGTCGCTAAGCTACATGCTACCACCCACCTGATAGCGTCTGGGCTGATGGTCCTCAGTGTGCTGTTGTCTAATGAGCACATGTTGGAGTCGATGCTGTTCAGCTCGCTGCTGCCCAGAGATTTCCCAGGAGAATCCAGATACTTGGTGATGATCGCTTTGCTCTGAACAACAAAGAAACACGGTGAGGTGATCAAACACAGGTCTGAGTGTCACTGATAAGACGTTGTTATACCTTCGCTGCCTCCCACGGTCCATCCTCAGACTTCATAAGCGCCGCCAGGGTGTCAACTTCAGTGACGTTCCACTTGGTGATGTCATCAAGAGACGCCATGCGAGATACCGAGCCAAGCGCCCGGACCTTCTCATCAGAAACCCCCGATGGGAATGCCTGGAACGATAGAGAGCGTGGCGTACCGCACGGCGGTGTGAAGGTGTATGAGTTCAGGTAAAAGAACAATAATACCACGTGACACGACAACGGCTGCACCATAATAACCTCCTGATGGATTCACACACAAAAAAAACACCCACGTCATACGACACTTCTCACTAGACACGTTGTGGTTGAAATCACCTAACATTTCAAAACTCCCAGCGATACCAGCGAGGCCGAATGCTGGATCTCAATCACACAAATATCCCAAAACGTCTCACTCCAAGCAACCGATCATATTTCAAGACATTTTCACATTTCACACACAAAACTGACCTGGTTGAGTTTCTTCAGAATGACTGTCTGAAAGTCGTCGTCGTCCACTTTCTCGCAGATGGCGTTGAGGTTGTCCTTCAGGACCGGGACGTCCAGGCAGAGGTCGAACTGCGTTTGGTCGTAGCCGAAGGGGAATGCGTCGTCGCTGACCGTCACCTGGGTGATGTTGCCCACAACGCAGCCTTCAGAAGATTTCATCGAGTTAGACACCATGTCTGCTTTGGGTCATTCTAGTAAATACACCATTTAGTAAATATTGTGTGATGTCATGTTGACCTGCTCCTCGTTTCCTCCTGAGACTGTTGATCTGTCTGAACAGCGCCTTCAGCTTCCTCTTTTCGGTCCGTTTTCTCCTCAGTCGGGACATAAATTTCTTCAGGAACTTTCTCTTTGTTGACTGCAAACACATTATTCCAGACATTGGTTTTTAATAAGGTGTCTCCTAAAAGGTGCTTTAAAATCCTGTTAAATGAATATGATTGGACTAGTTAGTAAGTATTAGTATTTAGTATCAGCAGGTAAACGAAGTGAATCATACAGTTTTGAACTTTCCCCAGAAGTTCCTCGTTAAATACAGAGGCAGGATCCCGAGGTCCTTCAGAGTTTGCTTGTTCCAGGTGGAGACGTTCCTGAAAAACAGAAGATGATGTGTTCATGTGGTTTGGCTTTGCTACCTTGAAAGCCGCTTGGTGCTGTGGGATGCAGAATGTGATGCGTGGGCCAGAAATGCCTGAATAAAGGTGGTTGTGATTTGTCAATAATACAATGTAGTATTTAGCTCAGTTAAAGGATTGTCCACTTGACTGGGGCAAGTAAAACACCACGTCGTGCTAGTAAACCTGGCATCTCACTCGCTCAATGTGGAACTAACGAGCAAAAACATGGTTTTATTATGGTTTCACAAGCAAATCGAAGAATTACGGTGGCCTTCAGGTACTAAAAACTCAAAAGGACCTCGCTAGCGTGTTTGGTTTGTCCCTTCTGGCCTCATGTAGACACACAGTGGACTCTGTAGAGATATCGGAGTCTCCCTGTGTAGATGTGAGTTTTGTTTATAGATAGTTATGAATGTTTTACTCCATTTCTGAAATCCGCCACACTGGACCTTTAATACTTTGTCATTGTGTGACTGATTTTAATGTGGGATTTGCCATAAGAAGATTACAGAACATCACCAGCCTTTTACCCGTATTTGGTATTCCCGGACAGCAGCAGCGTCTCCATGGCAACCACCTGGCTGTCCGAGAAGTCCTTGCAGGCTTTGAGTTTTTCCAGGATGAGAGGATCAGCGTTCTGGATGACCGAAGGTTCCAGGGTGCAGACCATGTTCCCCAGCAGCTCCACGTGGTCTCTGCTCAGACTCTCACCACTGATACCCTGAAACCCAGTGTTTCATTTTAAACTGTGCCGCGGTACCAGGACAGTGATTCATGCTGCATTTGTTGAGGTTTTGTGATAAAAGTTGCATGTCTACCATGAATACAAACATTAGCCTGATCTGAACGTGACTCACCAAGCAGCTCCTGGCTTCACCGAGTAGCACAGAGCCCTTGTTCAAAACCCGGGAGGCCACAGAGAAGTCTGCAGCTCCCAGCGCCGAGAAGTAGGACCTGCAGTTCATGCCCTTGACGTCTTCCTTGCTGTAATAAACAGGCAGTAATGGAAAATCAATTAGCATGTATAAATATGATTTTAAATCCAAAGGAAAATCTTGGAGACAGACTCACTTTAGGTAGAGAAGCATGTCGGAGGGATAATCTGCAAAGTTCTGAGAGACGTTTCCATTGAGCAGGTTGTACATGCAGGTCAGCTGGAAGAACAGGATGCAAAGAACTTTATTAATCCCTCATGTCAGGGTCAGAAAAGATAGTACTTCATAACACAACATTCATGTTTTTAATTGTATGACTCCGGACCATATTTACCTTAATGATCTACCTCAGATAAGGGGACAAAATCATTTCATTTGGTTTCAGGTGCACTTAATCTGAACTCACCTGTGACTCTTTGAGCTGCACCTTGGCCCGGCCTTTCCTCCGCCTACAGGCGCGGATCAGACCCCTGGTCCTGGATTTTCTCGTTCTTTGAACCGATGTGCATGTGAAGCCTTGCAGAACGGATGGAGTAAGCCTGTGGGGATTATGGGGGAAAAAACATTTAAACTTTTTTCCCACAGGCTTCCACAGAGAAAAAAAATAGTTGTTGACTTACTGCTCGATGTCAAACTTTGTTTCAGCCAGAGTCCCCAAAAACATCGCAGCCTAAAAGACACACAGATGAAACTTAAAATATTGAATATCAAACATTGTGATGTTGATTTATTGTGTTAGGAAAATTGATTTGCTTTGGTTTGCTAAATGTAATTTGTGACACCAGAATGGAATATCAGCATCAGAATCCAACTAACTCTCCTCTGTGGGTGGGGCCAGTGGTGCAAAAAGTGGCCCCACTATATAAGGCACTATATAGGGTGCCTATATAGGGGGGGGGGGGGGGGGGGGGTAGTTGCGCCCATGGCTGTGGCCACACACTGACCTGGTCGCTCGTCCATTCCTTCCTGTTGATCACGCTGGCGTCCACGGTCTCCGCAGAGAGGACGAGCAGCGCCGGTGGAATCTCCGTTGCCATGGCATCGGGGACATTCTGCACCACGCCGGCTGCACTTGAGTCCACAGAAATGATCTACCGGGGCCGTTAAAACCACAATCAGAGACCATCTCATCCTGTCAGTTAATACATGTACTAAATTCTTGGGGGTTTTGAATGTTATTTTCTGGTACCTTTTGGACGAAGGTCTGCTGGACGACTGTCGGCGCTGCCAGCATGTAGGACACGAAGCTGCTGCTCTGGGAGAGGCTGTACAGTTGGGACGCTGGGATTCTCTCAATGGACCCTGAAGGAACTCCGGCAACGAGGGTGCCGAGGGATTCCAGGGAGGATCCACTGTTTATCTGTTTAATACATTTGCACTTATCAAAGCCACGGTCAGAAGTAGACATCCGAGTCGTTTCATAAAACCAAACTGAACCAAATACAGAAAACCGTTCGGCCAACGCTTCAGAGCCTTGAATAGATCACTATGATCAGCCGTGTTAAAGGAAAGTAAGGCCTTTACCAGGAAGCCTGAGGCAGTCAAGGCCAGGATGATGGTGGTGGCCTGCTCCTGGTTCCAGGTGCTGACTGAGTTCAGGGTGGACAAGGAAGAGACCAGCACTGATGGGGGAACTGAGGAGATCTGGCTGCTGGTCAGACCTGCAGTGGCGCTGCCCAGGGTCTTGAACGTCTCCGCTGTGAAGGTCTGGATGTTGGATGCCAGAGCAGCAGAGACCTGAAGATATATAATAATAATAATAGAATACACCCGGTGACCATGTTTTACTGGTTTTAATGATATGTCAGAGAAAGGTGCAAAGAGAGTCATCCACAATCATCAAAAAGGCATCGAGCATGAGCAAAACTATGAGAACCACGTTCAAAGGTTGCAGAGACAAGATCACACAGATGTAGACTCATCAGAGACCGTTTACTCTTCTTTGCTGCAAACGTTCACATCTTAGTTATCGTGTAAATTCATGGGCACAAGCAGCTTCAACAACAATCACACCATACAGATGATATACAAGTGTTTTATTCAAATGTTGGGCAGGAAGCTGAGAAGATCCCACCACTGCCAATTAAACATCTCAAGCTTTTATATTTCAATGAATACACTAATATTAAAGGTGCTGGGTGACACGGTGGTTCCTCTCTGGGTTTCTGACTCAGCAACTGAATCTGATGTCTCGTAAATCCTCCTACGTGGAACTCTTTCCCAACTCAAATGTATCATGGGATAATTTTATACTCGCGTTCAAACAGTAATTTTGCCTTTAATGATCCGGTGTTTGTTTGTTTTTGCTGTTTTGTATTTTCTTGTTCCCTTTGGTTCATATTAAAGTCCCATCTATGAGGCGGCCATCTCAAGCTAGTTTAAGATGTAAATGTTATTGTGTTGTATAATGGGAGCAGGTACCTCGGGATCCTCCGTTCCATTGCAGGATTGTTTCAGCTCATTCAGGACCCGGATGGTATCGGCTTCATCCAGAGAAGAATACACCGAAATCGGGACCTCAGAAGAGCACAGGAAAAAGCCTGGAACCCTAAAAATGTATATAAAACATTTTAATTCATGGAATGACAACATTCACCCACTGAATAAGATGCATGATATACTGTTTATGCTGTAGAATGTATGTATGCAGATAGAATTACTCACTTGAGAGGGTTGAAGGTCGGATTGAACTCAAAAAGCTGTGAGATGTAGTACCCGGTTACGACCTCTGGGATTGCTGTGTTGTTGAAGAGCTCCAGGTTTGTCCGGTCCACCAAGAACACTTTGGCCTTCAAAAATATATCAACACACTGGTCAGTAATATAGGGATTTTTTAGCCTTCATTAGAATGCATTAATAATAAAAATGAAAATAGATTTAAACAAAACTAGACTACGGGCGTGAAAGCTACATTCTGTATTTAGTTTAAGCATTTACTTATAATAAATGACAGAGCGGATATGAGGACGTACTTGACGGGGGGAGATGAAGGTGGCGAGGTCGTCCACGGTGACGAATGTCACAAAGCTCCCGATGTAGTTAGCAAACCAGGCGGTAGAATTTAGTTCTGCATCACTGGCATTGTAGCATCTGGCTTCAGAGCCTACGACACATGGACACAACATCTTAATGTAATAAACCCTCATTTAATCTCTTCACAATTACATTCAGGGCATTTAGCAGATGCTCATGTCCAAAGCGACTTACAATAAGTACATTTGTCAAAAAAAGAAACCACAAGCGTGACTTAAAAAAAAATGTGATCCAGTCGTCAGTCCGAGTTACGTATCACATCCTACTACTTCATAGTCTGAAATGATTCCCCACCTACACCAAATGACAAATTCCACCTTGAAAATGAAATAAAAAACTTTACGTAAACAATGTTCACTCCACGTAGTCGAGAGAACGGGACAGTCGATACATTTTTGATCCACATCCATTTTACATTATGAAACTTAGATATGCATCTTACCAGTTCTCAGGTAGGTGCTGATGGTGGTGTACACATCACCCCGTCCAAACTCAGGGGAGTACGTAAAGGTGTTTCCCATCACAGAGACCCTATTGAAAGGAAAACACACTAAATTCAAATATAGTCCTACTTAAAACTGAGCATTCGGATGCGGTGAAAAAAAGAGACTCACAGTTTCTGGAAGGCGAAACATGAAGCGTTCTGTACTTGGTCTGGGCTGATGAGGTTCCGGCTGAGAAATCTAAGGTAGTTCTTTAACCGCAGGTCGAACCAGGAATCGACCTCAGATCTGCTGTTGCTGCTCAGCGCCAAAGACCAAACACAGGGAAGGGTCGCCGTCTTCACCTCATCTGGGACATCCTCCTGATAGCAAACACATGTAGTGATATGACTAATGAGAGCCTAGCGTCAAATCTGTCATTTCCAGATGGTCGAATTACTGCTAATTAGTTATGTGGCATAATTGAGAAGAGGGACATACGTTTTCTAGAAAAGCAGGAGTGTTGTTGTAGTTGTTGAAGACGACGCAGATGTCAGAGTTGTTACCGATCACATTGGGTCGACTGAGGAACTGATGCAGCTCTGAGGTGCTGATGGAGCTTAGGAGCTGAAAGGAAAGAAACACTCATTAGATATACAGTATCTTGATATTACTGCTGAAACAGGACAAACATCTGTGGCCTTTTGTGTTGTATTGCCAGGTGTAACTCTTATTCCTCCCTCTGTGTGGGAACTTAAAGACCAGTCTTTAAAAGCAGAGGAGGTCATTTGGAAAAACCACAGACTGCATCACAGACTAAGTCCTACCCCCTCTGTTCAGACCTCTGGTCAAAGCCCCGCCCCCAGAACATCAAACTTGTTCCCAAGCTCAGCAGAGTGCGATCAGGAAGTAAACATTGATAGACAGGCAGGCCGTACTATTATTTTTTCCTCCCCCACTTTCTTGATTGGATGGGGTTTGTACAGTCCTATCACGGCCACAGATGACATTCTTAAATTGTGTTTTTGTCAGGGCATTTCATTTATTCATTGCTATTGTTTTATTGCTAAGTGTTACTGAATAGAATCACCTACTCAACCTTTAAGTATTAAGTATTTAAGTATTGTTTGAAGTGTTATTACCTCTGACTCCCGTGTCGGTGGCAGAAGAGATGTGAACGTGGACAAATCTGGAAACCCGAAACTGAGGAAGGTGCTTTTCAGATAGATGTAGAAGCTTCCACCACTGTAACACTTTAGGGGTGTTGGTCCTGTTTTAAACACAAATTAAATCACTATGTACCCAGATACAGAATCATTTGAATAAAAAAATTCTGCGCTGAATATATATATGTATTGCTCTTTGTTGTAAAAAATGTAAAAACACTCAAACACAAAAATATACATTTTTGGAACAATACGTCTCCTCATGTTGTCATGTTGTGTATCTCTGGTACACACCCTGGAGGAAGAGGAGGGTGCTCTCGTAGATCTCCTGTTGGGTGTCGTTGCTGAGTGTCAAGTTTTGTATGTCCAAGAATGAAATCCTAGAATCAGATCAGTCAGATCAGTCTGCAGCAATAAAAAAACCCATATCAATACAATGATATTGACCCCGACCAAAGAAGTTCTTACATCTCTTGGATGCTGTTGCAGCTCCTGTTCTTCCCGATGTCAAACAACGGCGTCACCAGGCTGGGAGGGAGGTCCACCAGAAGAGGGCTCAGCCGAACCCACAGCCACAGCTTGAACTCTGAGTCAATGATAGCAGGAGAGGACAGGTTCCCTCTGTCCAACACGGCCTGGAGGAAGGCGGATTTCATCTCCACCGTGTAGTTGGCCGGGTGCATCTAGGGAAACATTTTTATAGCATATAAACTAAATGGTTTACATGGTGGTTAAAATGTAAGTGTGCTGTTGGTTGTTGGAGCATAATGACCAAGAGGGCGAGTGTTGCTAGCGGACAGTTAGCCTGTGCTAATAAGGACCACGAGGGTGAGTGTTGCTAGCGGACAGTTAGCCTGTGCTAATAAGGACCATGAGGGTGAGTGTTGCTAGCGGACAGTTAGCCTGTGCTAATAAGGACCACGAGGGTGAGTGTTGCTAGCGGACAGTTAGCCTGTGCTAATAAGGACCACGAGGGTGAGTGTTGCTAGCGGACAGTTAGCCTGTGCTAATAAGGACCACGAGGCTAATGTTTCTAGCGGACAGTTAGCCTGTGCTAATGAGGACAACGAGGCTAACGTTGCTCGCGGACAGGTAGCCTGTGCTAATAAGGACAACGAGGCTAACGTTGCTCGCGGACAGGTAGCCTGTACTAATAAGGACAACGAGGCTAACGTTGCTAGCGGACAGGTAGCCTGTACTAACAAGGACAACAAGGCTAACGTTGCTAGCGGACAGTTAGCCTGTGCTAATGAGGACAACGAGGCTAACGTTGCTCGCGGACAGGTGGCCTGTGCTAATAAGGACATCGAGGCTAACGTTGCTCGCGGACAGGTAGCCTGTACTAATAAGGACAACGAGGCTAACGTTGCCAGCGGACAGGTAGCCTGTACTAATAAGGACAACAAGGCTAACGTTGCTAGCGGACAGGTAGCCTGTACTAATAAGGACAGCGAGGCTAACGTTGCTAGCAGACAGGTAGCCTCTGCCGAGAGACCTGTTGCTGAAACGAAGAGACTGGCTGCTGCTTGTCCGGGGGAAACTGTACAGTTTCCTGTTGCGTGGCTCGGACAGCGCTTGTTTCTAAGGAGAGAGTTTTAGGAGACTCTGGCCGGTTTTCGGTACTTCAAGCGTGAGTATCCTAGCCTACAGCTTCAGAGGGATTTTCCTTTTCACTGACCTCCAACAGGCGCGGAAACATAGACTGACATTATAAGCTATGGGTATTATTATTGGTATTGTTTATTGTTGCAAGTACAATATTGCATAGAATACATTTAAGTTTGAAAATTACATTTTAAAGTAACATATTTTATATGTATTATTCTGATGCCATGTTGTGTGCGTAGAAAAATGACACAATTGTAGTATCATTAAGCCAAAAAAAAAAGAAGCTGTCAGCTATACAGATGTTTACCTCAATGGCTGGTGAGACTATGTCAAAGAAAGCACCAAAGTCAACAGGATCGATGACTGCCATGATTTTTATCACATCTTGTGTCGTCTTTAGCTGTGAGGGAGTTGCTGCAAGCTCGGCCAGCTGATTGAGCGTGAGAAGACCTGGGACCTCCACCTAAAAGTGATGAGCAGCATTTCAGTCGGCAAACACTTACAGTGAATCTCTAACCGATTATGGCATTAATTTCATTAACTTTGGTTAAGCATTGGACCTCCCATGTTACACAGTCTGCTAATCAGACAAATTATTACACACTGAGTAATATGCTACTTGTACGTAAATTGCAAAATACTGCGATGTATTACCCATTCTCATCTGTATATTATGCAGTTTGTCAATATCAATTTCATTTAATAAGAAAACGTTTTCTCTCTTGAGAGACTTTGGGCCCCATTTGATCTATAGTGCTAGTGTCTAAAATGCATGGCACAAATGCATTTAGGGAATATCCAACTCCACATAGGCTAGCTAGGTGCATCTGAAAGCACTCCATTTGTTACTTGTTGCTGTCTATTGACAGTGGGTGCAGAATTAATTTTGTGGTGGCATATTATGAAGGGAGGTGTGGTCTTGGCCAGTGGAACCTTTGCCTCTGCCAATTAACAATATGTTTTCATATCAGCAACTCCATTTTACTGCATATGACAAGAAAATAAATAACGCTTAGCATCGCTTGGTGCAACACGCAAAGTTGTGAACCTGACAATATTTGCGCATCTTACTAACTGAATAACGAACCACCACACAAGAAAACACTGAGCCATTGACTTCAGAGGATGTATTTGTTCATCAATGGCCCTCGCTGCTGTCTCAAGACAGCAAAGCCCCAACAATGCGTCGGAGCACACATCTGTTTAATACCTGCTCGTTATGAATTCTAATGGAAATTAAATTATAGACAAACTGTACAAGCAGAATATAGGGTAAACATGGCTACACATTCTCAATTTGATGTCAGTATGGGGAATTTCCTGGAAAAATCAGAAAGCGTTGAACAACAGTAATTGCATAACCGCAGGTAAGACATTTCTGTTTGGTAGAAGAATACTGAAAATGGAAGTCACCACTTACACCGGAGAAGTTGGCATTGAGGGCTTGCAGATCCTGCAGGGTTGCAAAAGTAGAGAATATGCCAAGGTTTACCTTCAGCCACTCTTTACTACCTCTGAAAAATGAGACACAGCCAGGATCTGCAACAAAGACGGAAACAAAGACATTGGCAGGGTATGACCACCACATGCTATCGAGACTTTACCAAATTGAGCCTTTGTGCCTGCCTTCAACTGATGAGTCATTTCTTGAAAGGAATGGCTTGATGAAATGAGTGAAGACTGCTTGCTGTGTCTTTCTGTCCATGGATGCACTTTGGCTGCTGAATGCCTGGATGCTAAAAGGAAACAGAAGGCATTTTAACATCTTAACAACAAGAACACTGCAGGTTCCTTGTGCAATCTTGTTCACAGCGGAGCAATATGCCTCAAATTTGCTTACACAGTCTGGTACGTAAGGCAGCTGAAGTTCTTGGAGCTGAGGCAGAATAGGAAGTTGGGGGATGGAGAGGCCAAAAATGGACGAATCTTTGTCTGGAACCAGCTTCTGACAAAGGCATCATTCTGCAGTTGTGCCTGGCTGAAGTTGGCAATTCTCACGTCTCCAAGAGCCTCCAGCACATGTGACAAGGACGGGTTGCTGTTGTTGGGGGCCTGGAATTGGAAAAATCATTGTGCTTTGACACAGAATTCCTGAAGTGAAACACCTATTTTGTGAAATTGTGGGATTTGATTTACCATGAGGCCGTATGTCACAAGGGCTTGGTCTAGTGCCGTGGAAGCTTTTTGGAAGAAAAGCTTCCAGACCTCTATCGGGTACATCCTTTGGCTTTCCAGTGAGCAGTTCATCAGTGTGACCAAGTTGCTGGCTGTGAGATGTGTAGCCTTGGAAACAATTGGAAAATAAATAAAGCAAACATTCACAGAGGAAATGCAGATTTGTATTAGGAGGGTAATGTAGCAAAAGCCAAATCTTTCTCTGGGATTCACAGTTTCCATAATAGAGTCTTACCGAGGAACAGGCATGCTCAATGATGGTAAGATTACACAGGGCTTCAGAGGAATTGGCAACAGACAGGGTTTGTTCCAGTTGCGATCTGAGGAGAATGATAAAAAAGTAAACCACTGTCACCTTCGTTTGATTTTGTAAAAGAAATGTACCCACGCAAACCCAACACTGGACATTCCCCTACCTATTGACTGCAGTACAGATGAGGCTCTCTGTGAAAAGACAATATTTGTGTATCAGATGATGTAACTTCATACTACGGCCTTGGCATCAAAATTTAAATGTCTGGTAATTTACAGACTTACCATCAACCGGGGTCTCTTTGCACTGGCGACAAACAAAGCAGAATTGTTAGTTTAGTGCCAAAGGCTACTTGAAGTTCAATATATTGATGCGACCTCAACAAAGTTAACGTGCTGAACTCGGCCTTGTAAATTTGTATCAAGACGTAGCATAGTCCATGAATAGAAGTATAGAAATGAACTCACCATGAAGGAATATGGAACTGAGCAACCTATTTGAGAGAAGATGAAATTGAAGGCATGGCATCAGTACAGCTAGCCACACAATAGTGGTTATCGGCTTTTCTGAAAAAGTTTGTCAGCAGAGCATTTTGCCACGTACGTGTAAATGTCTCCTTCAGTGACTTTATGCTTGATCTCACACCACGGGACAGGGGCAGTGGCAGGGATTCCAAACTTTGCCGAAGACCAATGACTCTGAAGGACGGAAACAGAAATCCTTGTGACTTGTCTGGAGCCAAAGTTTGACATCATCATGCAAACCCAAAAAGTCTAGGTTTGGACTTCAGAGATATCGTGTCATACATGGCTGCGTAGGATGCACAGCTGATGTTCCTGGGGATCACCACCAAGAGGCCAGGGTGGAGGCTCGCCATCACTGGAAACAAATTACCCTGGAACCACAGCTCAAAGTCTTCAGGCTCAAATTCTTCAAATTCAGGAGCAAGGGCCAACATGGTCAGGTTCAAGATGGTTTCTCGTACACCTGGATGTCTGATGAGGGTGATGTTGTTCTAGAAATAAAACAATTTACATTTCTGAAATCATTGTAGTGAGAGCAAGCTTGGTGACACATGATCTTAGTACATCAAGGGCTTTGCTCAGGCCGTCGAGGGTGGCCATTCACTCAAGAAGCATATCAGAAATGTTTCATTTTGAGTGAGTCACGGCTCCTTATTAGATGTGGTAAAGATTCATGCAGCCCACCACAAGTTTCACATGGCTAGTTTTCCAAACAACGTTGTGGGAAAACATGGCAGTCTTAAAATGAAGCATTCACCTCCTTGCTGATGTTTGCAAAAGCCTGGAAAAACTGATTGAGCTGCTCATCAGCAGGGGACACTGTCAAGTTTGTCAACACCCTCCTTACGAAGTCCTCATCCTCCAAAGCACCGCTTTCTGGATCCAGGAGCAGCTCAGCCTTCTGCTTTGGTGAGAGGGAGTCCACAACTGCCACCTGATGACACAAACAACAAGGATATATATGATTTACTTTCGTCTTCGACTTGGCAAAACACCACTGTGTACAGATTGTCCTACTTTCGAATATTGTGGGACTGTTTCCAAGACAAATTGCCAACAACATGTAGGACTTACCCCAGAGAGGTTGAAGACTTTGAGGTTGGAGTATGTTGTGTATTGGGAAAATGGACCCAAGTTTGCTTGAAGCCATTCGACATCACTCTGAATTCCTTGCCTGCAAACTAAGAAGCGTGGGTGGACGTTAGTATATGTACCATTTAGCAAGCAACGTTGTGCATTGAAACACATGGTCAAGTGCCAGTTTCCTTCTCAGGGCCATTTCAGCATATGTTTAAACAAGTTAAAGTCCATGGGAAAGCCCACACAAGCAAAAACATGATGCAGTTTACTGCTTCAGCTGTACCTGGCTTGTTGATGACACTGGCAGATTTTCTCATGTAGCCCAGGAGAATTTCGGTGATTGCTTTTCTTCTATGCAACGGCAATGCAGGGGAAGCTACGCCTATCCCACTCACACTGCAAAGGGTGAGAGGAAACATTCTTAAGCTGTCCCTCGTTAGCATATTGTACATTGTTGCAATGCAATCGTGCTTGTCTGTGAAATGCTACTCACACAACATGATAGTTTGTGCAGTTGATGTTTGCGGTTGCTTTTTTGAGCATCACTGGACTGAAACTCGGGAGGACAGGAACCAGTATCAGATGGAACCAAATAAACCAGTCATTTCTCTTGAAGTGTGGGAAATGGGGACTGATGATGGTGAAGGTCCTATTCATGGCACGATCTCTCACATCAGGCTGGAAATCAGGGACCTGTCAAAAGACCACAACAGAGGACTTAAACGCCATGGCACACCATACAGGATGCAGGAAAGGATATAACAAACTATTTCAATTGAATTAGTCTACTGCAACTGATGCAGAGAGTTAGATACATATCTCAGAACTGACAACGCTCAGTTGAAAGCCCATGACTGTTCTTTTTCCACTGGTGTCAAGAGGAGCCTACCTTTCCATTTGCTGTCAGCTGTGTCAGGAATTCATTCACATTTTCCAGAGCAGCACCCTCTTCGAGTCGTCCAAACACGCGGTCGATTTGGTCTGTGTCATTCAAGGCCCCTGTGCTCAGTGTCAACTGTGCCACCTGAGTAGGAGTGAGCGTCGACAACGATTCCAGCTACATATAGGGAATCAATATAAAAATCAAACAGCAGTAAAGGCAAAATCACAGGTAAGACATTTCTGTTTGGGAGAAGAATACTGAAAATGGAAGTCACCACTTACACCGGAGAAGTTGGCATTGAGGGCTTGCAGATCCCGCAGGGTTGCAAAAGTAGAGAATATGCCAAGGTTTACCTTCAGCCACTCTTTACTACCTCTGAAAAATGAGACACAGCCAGGATCTGCAACAAAGACAGAAACAAAGACATTGGCAGGGTATGACCACCACATGCTATCGAGACTTTACCAAATTGAGCCTTTGTGCCTGCCTTCAACTGATGAGTCATTTCTTGAAAGGAATGGCTTGATGAAATGAGTGAAGACTGCTTGCTGTGTCTTTCTGTCCATGGATGCACTTTGGCTGCTGAATGCCTGGATGCTAAAAGGAAACAGAAGGCATTTTAACATCTTAACAACAAGAACACTGCAGCTTCCTTGTGCAATCTTGTTCACAGCGGAGCAATATCCCTCAAATTTGCTTACACAGTCTGGTACGTAAGGCAGCTGAAGTTCTTGGAGCTGAGGCAGAATAGGAAGTTGGGGGATGGAGAGGCCAAAAATGGACGAATCTTTGTCTGGAACCAGCTTCTGACAAAGGCATCATTCTGCAGTTGTGCCTGGCTGAAGTTGGCAATTCTCACGTCTCCAAGAGCCTCAAGCACATGTGACAAGGACGGGTTGCTGTTGTTGGGGGCCTGGAATTGGAAAAATCATTGTGCTTTGACACAGAATTCCTGAAGTGAAACACCAATTTTGTGAAATTGTGGGATTTGATTTACCATGAGGCCGTATGTCACAAGGGCTTGGTCTAGTGCCGTGGAAGCTTTTTGGAAGAAAAGCTTCCAGACCTCTATCGGGTACATCCTTTGGCTTTCCAGTGAGCAGTTCATCAGTGTGACCAAGTTGCTGGCTGTGAGATGTGTAGCCTTGGAAACAATTGGAAAATAAATAAAGCAAACATTCACAGAGGAAATGCAGATTTGTATTAGGAGGGTAATGTAGCAAAAGCCAAATCTTTCTCTGGGATTCACAGTTTCCATAATAGAGTCTTACCGAGGAACAGGCATGCTCAATGATGGTAAGATTACACAGGGCTTCAGAGGAATTGGCAACAGACAGGGTTTGTTCCAGTTGCGATCTGAGGAGAATGATAAAAAAGTAAACCACTGTCACCTTCGTTTGATTTTGTAAAAGAAATGTACCCACGCAAACCCAACACTGGACATTCCCCTACCTATTGACTGCAGTACAGATGAGGCTCTCTGTGAAAAGACAATATTTGTGTATCAGATGATGTAACTTCATACTACGGCCTTGGCATCAAAATTTAAATGTCTGGTAATTTACAGACTTACCATCAACCGGGGTCTCTTTGCACTGGCGACAAACAAAGCAGAATTGTTAGTTTAGTGCCAAAGGCTACTTGAAGTTCAATTTATTGATGCGACCTCAACAAAGTTAACGTGCTGAACTCGGCCTTGTAAATTTGTATCAAGACGTTGCATAGTCCATGAATAGAAGTATAGAAATGAACATACCATGAAGGAATATGGAACTGAGCAACCTATTTGAGAGAAGATGAAATTGAAGGCATGGCATCAGTACAGCTAGCCGCACAATAGTGGTTATCGGCTTTTCTGAAAAAGTTTGTCAGCAGAGCATTTTGCCACGTACGTGTAAATGTCTCCTTCAGTGACTTTATGCTTGATCTCACACCACGGGACAGGGGCAGTGGCAGGGATTCCAAACTTTGCCGAAGACCAATGACTCTGAAGGACGGAAACAGAAATCCTTGTGACTTGTCTGGAGCCAAAGTTTGACATCATCATGCAAACCCAAAAAGTCTAGGTTTGGACTTCAGAGATATCGTGTCATACATGGCTGCGTAGGATGCACAGCTGATGTTCCTGGGGATCACCACCAAGAGGCCAGGGTGGAGGCTCGCCATCACTGGAAACAAATTGCCCTGGAACCACAGCTCAAAGTCTTCAGGCTCAAATTCTTCAAATTCAGGAGCAAGGGCCAACATGGTCAGGTTCAAGATGGTTTCTCGTACACCTGGATGTCTGATGAGGGTGATGTTGTTCTAGAAATAAAACAATTTACATTTCTGAAATCATTGTAGTGAGAGCAAGCTTGGTGACACATGATCTTAGTACATCAAGGGCTTTGCTCAGGCCGTCGAGGGTGGCCATTCACTCAAGAAGCATATAAGAAATGTTTCATTTTGAGTGAGTCACGGCTCCATATTAGATGTGGTAAAGATTCATGCAGCCCACCACAAGTTTCACATGGCTAGTTTTCCAAACAACGTTGTGGGAAAACATGGCAGTCTTAAAATGAAGCATTCACCTCCTTGCTGATGTTTGCAAAAGCCTGGAAAAACTGATTGAGCTGCTCATCAGCAGGGGACACTGTCAAGTTTGTCAACACCCTCCTTACGAAGTCCTCATCCTCCAAAGCACCGCTTTCTGGATCCAGGAGCAGCTCAGCCTTCTGCTTTGGTGAGAGGGAGTCCACAACTGCCACCTGATGACACAAACAACAAGGATATGATTTACTTTCGTCTTCGACTTGGCAAAACACCACTGTGTACAGATTGTCCTACTTTCGAATATTGTGGGACTGTTTCCAAGACAAATTGCCAACAACATGTAGGACTTACCCCAGAGAGGTTGAAGACTTTGAGGTTGGAGTATGTTGTGTATTGGGAAAATGGACCCAAGTTTGCTTGAAGCCATTCGACATCACTCTGAATTCCTTGCCTGCAAACTAAGAAGCGTGGGTGGACGTTAGTATATGTACCATTTAGCAAGCAATGTTGTGCATTGATACACATGGTCAAGCGCCAGTTTCCTTCTCAGGGCCATTTCAGCATATGTTTAAACAAGTTAAAGTCCATGGGAAAGCCCACACAAGCAAAAACATGATGCAGTTTACTGCTTCAACTGTACCTGGCTTGTTGATGACACTGGCAGATTTTCTCATGTAGCCCAGGAGAATTTCGGTGATTGCTTTTCTTCTATGCAACGGCAATGCGGGGGAAGCTACGCCTATCCCACTCACACTGCAAAGGGTGAGAGGAAACATTCTTAAGCTGTCCCTCGTTAGCATATTGTACATTGTTGCAATGCAATCGTGCTTGTCTGTGAAATGCTACTCACACAACATGATAGTTTGTGCAGTTGATGTTTGCGGTTGCTTTTTTGAGCATCACTGGACTGAAACTCGGGAGGACAGGAACCAGTATCAGATGGAACCAAATAAACCAGTCATTTCTCTTGAAGTGTGGGAAATGGGGACTGATGATGGTGAAGGTCCTATTCATGGCACGATCTCTCACATCAGGCTGGAAATCAGGGACCTGTCAAAAGACCACAACAGAGGACTTAAACGCCATGGCACACCATACAGGATGCAGGAAAGGATATAACAAACTATTTCAATTGAATTAGTCTACTGCAACTGATGCAGAGAGTTAGATACATATCTCAGAACTGACAACGCTCAGTTGAAAGCCCATGACTGTTCTTTTTCCACTGGTGTCAAGAGGAGCCTACCTTTCCATTTGCTGTCAGCTGTGTCAGGAATTCATTCACATTTTCCAGAGCAGCACCCTCTTCGAGTCGTCCAAACACGCGGTCGATTTGGTCTGTGTCATTCAAGGCCCCTGTGCTCAGTGTCAACTGTGCCACCTGAGTAGGAGTGAGCGTCGACAACGATTCCAGCTACATATAGGGAATCAATATAAAAATCAAACAGCAGTAAAGGCAAAACCACAGGTAAGACATTTCTGTTTGGGAGAAGAATACTGAAAATGGAAGTCACCACTTACACCGGAGAAGTTGGCATTGAGGGCTTGCAGATCCCGCAGGGTTGCAAAAGTAGAGAATATGCCAAGGTTTACCTTCAGCCACTCTTTACTACCTCTGAAAAATGAGACACAGCCAGGATCTGCAACAAAGACAGAAACAAAGACATTGGCAGGGTATGACCACCACATGCTATCGAGACTTTACCAAATTGAGCCTTTGTGCCTGCCTTCAACTGATGAGTCATTTCTTGAAAGGAATGGCTTGATGAAATGAGTGAAGACTGCTTGCTGTGTCTTTCTGTCCATGGATGCACTTTGGCTGCTGAATGCCTGGATGCTAAAAGGAAACAGAAGGCATTTTAACATCTTAACAACAAGAACACTGCAGCTTCCTTGTGCAATCTTGTTCACAGCGGAGCAATATGCCTCAAATTTGCTTACACAGTCTGGTACGTAAGGCAGCTGAAGTTCTTGGAGCTGAGGCAGAATAGGAAGTTGGGGGATGGAGAGGCCAAAAATGGACGAATCTTTGTCTGGAACCAGCTTCTGACAAAGGCATCATTCTGCAGTTGTGCCTGGCTGAAGTTGGCAATTCTCACGTCTCCAAGAGCCTCAAGCACATGTGACAAGGACGGGTTGCTGTTGTTGGGGGCCTGGAATTGGAAAAATCATTGTGCTTTGACACAGAATTCCTGAAGTGAAACACCAATTTTGTGAAATTGTGGGATTTGATTTACCATGAGGCCGTATGTCACAAGGGCTTGGTCTAGTGCCGTGGAAGCTTTTTGGAAGAAAAGCTTCCAGACCTCTATCGGGTACATCCTTTGGCTTTCCAGTGAGCAGTTCATCAGTGTGACCAAGTTGCTGGCTGTGAGATGTGTAGCCTTGGAAACAATTGGAAAATAAATAAAGCAAACATTCACAGAGGAAATGCAGATTTGTATTAGGAGGGTAATGTAGCAAAAGCCAAATCTTTCTCTGGGATTCACAGTTTCCATAATAGAGTCTTACCGAGGAACAGGCATGCTCAATGATGGTAAGATTACACAGGGCTTCAGAGGAATTGGCAACAGACAGGGTTTGTTCCAGTTGCGATCTGAGGAGAATGATAAAAAAGTAAACCACTGTCACCTTCGTTTGATTTTGTAAAAGAAATGTACCCACGCAAACCCAACACTGGACATTCCCCTACCTATTGACTGCAGTACAGATGAGGCTCTCTGTGAAAAGACAATATTTGTGTATCAGATGATGTAACTTCATACTACGGCCTTGGCATCAAAATTTAAATGTCTGGTAATTTACAGACTTACCATCAACCGGGGTCTCTTTGCACTGGCGACAGACAAAGCAGAATTGTTAGTTTAGTGCCAAAGGCTACTTGAAGTTCAATTTATTGATGCGACCTCAACAAAGTTAACGTGCTGAACTCGGCCTTGTAAATTTGTATCAAGACGTTGCATAGTCCATGAATAGAAGTATAGAAATGAACTCACCATGAAGGAATATGGAACTGAGCAACCTATTTGAGAGAAGATGAAATTGAAGGCATGGCATCAGTACAGCTAGCCGCACAATAGTGGTTATCGGCTTTTCTGAAAAAGTTTGTCAGCAGAGCATTTTGCCACGTACGTGTAAATGTCTCCTTCAGTGACTTTATGCTTGATCTCACACCACGGGACAGGGGCAGTGGCAGGGATTCCAAACTTTGCCGAAGACCAATGACTCTGAAGGACGGAAACAGAAATCCTTGTGACTTGTCTGGAGCCAAAGTTTGACATCATCATGCAAACCCAAAAAGTCTAGGTTTGGACTTCAGAGATATCGTGTCATACATGGCTGCGTAGGATGCACAGCTGATGTTCCTGGGGATCACCACCAAGAGGCCAGGGTGGAGGCTCGCCATCACTGGAAACAAATTGCCCTGGAACCACAGCTCAAAGTCTTCAGGCTCAAATTCTTCAAATTCAGGAGCAAGGGCCAACATGGTCAGGTTCAAGATGGTTTCTCGTACACCTGGATGTCTGATGAGGGTGATGTTGTTCTAGAAATAAAACAATTTACATTTCTGAAATCATTGTAGTGAGAGCAAGCTTGGTGACACATGATCTTAGTACATCAAGGGCTTTGCTCAGGCCGTCGAGGGTGGCCATTCACTCAAGAAGCATATAAGAAATGTTTCATTTTGAGTGAGTCACGGCTCCATATTAGATGTGGTAAAGATTCATGCAGCCCACCACAAGTTTCACATGGCTAGTTTTCCAAACAACGTTGTGGGAAAACATGGCAGTCTTAAAATGAAGCATTCACCTCCTTGCTGATGTTTGCAAAAGCCTGGAAAAACTGATTGAGCTGCTCATCAGCAGGGGACACTGTCAAGTTTGTCAACACCCTCCTTACGAAGTCCTCATCCTCCAAAGCACCGCTTTCTGGATCCAGGAGCAGCTCAGCCTTCTGCTTTGGTGAGAGGGAGTCCACAACTGCCACCTGATGACACAAACAACAAGGATATGATTTACTTTCGTCTTCGACTTGGCAAAACACCACTGTGTACAGATTGTCCTACTTTCGAATATTGTGGGACTGTTTCCAAGACAAATTGCCAACAACATGTAGGACTTACCCCAGAGAGGTTGAAGACTTTGAGGTTGGAGTATGTTGTGTATTGGGAAAATGGACCCAAGTTTGCTTGAAGCCATTCGACATCACTCTGAATTCCTTGCCTGCAAACTAAGAAGCGTGGGTGGACGTTAGTATATGTACCATTTAGCAAGCAATGTTGTGCATTGATACACATGGTCAAGCGCCAGTTTCCTTCTCAGGGCCATTTCAGCATATGTTTAAACAAGTTAAAGTCCATGGGAAAGCCCACACAAGCAAAAACATGATGCAGTTTACTGCTTCAACTGTACCTGGCTTGTTGATGACACTGGCAGATTTTCTCATGTAGCCCAGGAGAATTTCGGTGATTGCTTTTCTTCTATGCAACGGCAATGCGGGGGAAGCTACGCCTATCCCACTCACACTGCAAAGGGTGAGAGGAAACATTCTTAAGCTGTCCCTCGTTAGCATATTGTACATTGTTGCAATGCAATCGTGCTTGTCTGTGAAATGCTACTCACACAACATGATAGTTTGTGCAGTTGATGTTTGCGGTTGCTTTTTTGAGCATCACTGGACTGAAACTCGGGAGGACAGGAACCAGTATCAGATGGAACCAAATAAACCAGTCATTTCTCTTGAAGTGTGGGAAATGGGGACTGATGATGGTGAAGGTCCTATTCATGGCACGATCTCTCACATCAGGCTGGAAATCAGGGACCTGTCAAAAGACCACAACAGAGGACTTAAACGCCATGGCACACCATACAGGATGCAGGAAACAAACTATTTCATTTGAATTAGTCTACTGCAACTGATGCAGAGAGTTAGATACATATCTCAGAACTGACAACGCTCAGTTGAAAGCCCATGACTGTTCTTTTTCCACTGGTGTCAAGAGGAGCCTACCTTTCCATTTGCTGTCAGCTGTGTCAGGAATTCATTCACATTTTCCAGAGCAGCACCCTCTTCGAGTCGTCCAAACACGCGGTCGATTTGGTCTGTGTCATTCAAGGCCCCTGTGCTCAGTGTCAACTGTGCCACCTGAGTAGGAGTGAGCGTCGACAACGATTCCAGCTACATATAGGGAATCAATATAAAAATCAAACAGCAGTAAAGGCAAAACCACAGGTAAGACATTTCTGTTTGGGAGAAGAATACTGAAAATGGAAGTCACCACTTACACCGGAGAAGTTGGCATTGAGGGCTTGCAGATCCCGCAGGGTTGCAAAAGTAGAGAATATGCCAAGGTTTACCTTCAGCCACTCTTTACTACCTCTGAAAAATGAGACACAGCCAGGATCTGCAACAAAGACAGAAACAAAGACATTGGCAGGGTATGACCACCACATGCTATCGAGACTTTACCAAATTGAGCCTTTGTGCCTGCCTTCAACTGATGAGTCATTTCTTGAAAGGAATGGCTTGATGAAATGAGTGAAGACTGCTTGCTGTGTCTTTCTGTCCATGGATGCACTTTGGCTGCTGAATGCCTGGATGCTAAAAGGAAACAGAAGGCATTTTAACATCTTAACAACAAGAACACTGCAGCTTCCTTGTGCAATCTTGTTCACAGCGGAGCAATATGCCTCAAATTTGCTTACACAGTCTGGTACGTAAGGCAGCTGAAGTTCTTGGAGCTGAGGCAGAATAGGAAGTTGGGGGATGGAGAGGCCAAAAATGGACGAATCTTTGTCTGGAACCAGCTTCTGACAAAGGCATCATTCTGCAGTTGTGCCTGGCTGAAGTTGGCAATTCTCACGTCTCCAAGAGCCTCAAGCACATGTGACAAGGACGGGTTGCTGTTGTTGGGGGCCTGGAATTGGAAAAATCATTGTGCTTTGACACAGAATTCCTGAAGTGAAACACCAATTTTGTGAAATTGTGGGATTTGATTTACCATGAGGCCGTATGTCACAAGGGCTTGGTCTAGTGCCGTGGAAGCTTTTTGGAAGAAAAGCTTCCAGACCTCTATCGGGTACATCCTTTGGCTTTCCAGTGAGCAGTTCATCAGTGTGACCAAGTTGCTGGCTGTGAGATGTGTAGCCTTGGAAACAATTGGAAAATAAATAAAGCAAACATTCACAGAGGAAATGCAGATTTGTATTAGGAGGGTAATGTAGCAAAAGCCAAATCTTTCTCTGGGATTCACAGTTTCCATAATAGAGTCTTACCGAGGAACAGGCATGCTCAATGATGGTAAGATTACACAGGGCTTCAGAGGAATTGGCAACAGACAGGGTTTGTTCCAGTTGCGATCTGAGGAGAATGATAAAAAAGTAAACCACTGTCACCTTCGTTTGATTTTGTAAAAGAAATGTACCCACGCAAACCCAACACTGGACATTCCCCTACCTATTGACTGCAGTACAGATGAGGCTCTCTGTGAAAAGACAATATTTGTGTATCAGATGATGTAACTTCATACTACGGCCTTGGCATCAAAATTTAAATGTCTGGTAATTTACAGACTTACCATCAACCGGGGTCTCTTTGCACTGGCGACAGACAAAGCAGAATTGTTAGTTTAGTGCCAAAGGCTACTTGAAGTTCAATTTATTGATGCGACCTCAACAAAGTTAACGTGCTGAACTCGGCCTTGTAAATTTGTATCAAGACGTTGCATAGTCCATGAATAGAAGTATAGAAATGAACATACCATGAAGGAATATGGAACTGAGCAACCTATTTGAGAGAAGATGAAATTGAAGGCATGGCATCAGTACAGCTAGCCGCACAATAGTGGTTATCGGCTTTTCTGAAAAAGTTTGTCAGCAGAGCATTTTGCCACGTACGTGTAAATGTCTCCTTCAGTGACTTTATGCTTGATCTCACACCACGGGACAGGGGCAGTGGCAGGGATTCCAAACTTTGCCGAAGACCAATGACTCTGAAGGACGGAAACAGAAATCCTTGTGACTTGTCTGGAGCCAAAGTTTGACATCATCATGCAAACCCAAAAAGTCTAGGTTTGGACTTCAGAGATATCGTGTCATACATGGCTGCGTAGGATGCACAGCTGATGTTCCTGGGGATCACCACCAAGAGGCCAGGGTGGAGGCTCGCCATCACTGGAAACAAATTGCCCTGGAACCACAGCTCAAAGTCTTCAGGCTCAAATTCTTCAAATTCAGGAGCAAGGGCCAACATGGTCAGGTTCAAGATGGTTTCTCGTACACCTGGATGTCTGATGAGGGTGATGTTGTTCTAGAAATAAAACAATTTACATTTCTGAAATCATTGTAGTGAGAGCAAGCTTGGTGACACATGATCTTAGTACATCAAGGGCTTTGCTCAGGCCGTCGAGGGTGGCCATTCACTCAAGAAGCATATAAGAAATGTTTCATTTTGAGTGAGTCACGGCTCCATATTAGATGTGGTAAAGATTCATGCAGCCCACCACAAGTTTCACATGGCTAGTTTTCCAAACAACGTTGTGGGAAAACATGGCAGTCTTAAAATGAAGCATTCACCTCCTTGCTGATGTTTGCAAAAGCCTGGAAAAACTGATTGAGCTGCTCATCAGCAGGGGACACTGTCAAGTTTGTCAACACCCTCCTTACGAAGTCCTCATCCTCCAAAGCACCGCTTTCTGGATCCAGGAGCAGCTCAGCCTTCTGCTTTGGTGAGAGGGAGTCCACAACTGCCACCTGATGACACAAACAACAAGGATATGATTTACTTTCGTCTTCGACTTGGCAAAACACCACTGTGTACAGATTGTCCTACTTTCGAATATTGTGGGACTGTTTCCAAGACAAATTGCCAACAACATGTAGGACTTACCCCAGAGAGGTTGAAGACTTTGAGGTTGGAGTATGTTGTGTATTGGGAAAATGGACCCAAGTTTGCTTGAAGCCATTCGACATCACTCTGAATTCCTTGCCTGCAAACTAAGAAGCGTGGGTGGACGTTAGTATATGTACCATTTAGCAAGCAATGTTGTGCATTGATACACATGGTCAAGCGCCAGTTTCCTTCTCAGGGCCATTTCAGCATATGTTTAAACAAGTTAAAGTCCATGGGAAAGCCCACACAAGCAAAAACATGATGCAGTTTACTGCTTCAACTGTACCTGGCTTGTTGATGACACTGGCAGATTTTCTCATGTAGCCCAGGAGAATTTCGGTGATTGCTTTTCTTCTATGCAACGGCAATGCGGGGGAAGCTACGCCTATCCCACTCACACTGCAAAGGGTGAGAGGAAACATTCTTAAGCTGTCCCTCGTTAGCATATTGTACATTGTTGCAATGCAATCGTGCTTGTCTGTGAAATGCTACTCACACAACATGATAGTTTGTGCAGTTGATGTTTGCGGTTGCTTTTTTGAGCATCACTGGACTGAAACTCGGGAGGACAGGAACCAGTATCAGATGGAACCAAATAAACCAGTCATTTCTCTTGAAGTGTGGGAAATGGGGACTGATGATGGTGAAGGTCCTATTCATGGCACGATCTCTCACATCAGGCTGGAAATCAGGGACCTGTCAAAAGACCACAACAGAGGACTTAAACGCCATGGCACACCATACAGGATGCAGGAAACAAACTATTTCATTTGAATTAGTCTACTGCAACTGATGCAGAGAGTTAGATACATATCTCAGAACTGACAACGCTCAGTTGAAAGCCCATGACTGTTCTTTTTCCACTGGTGTCAAGAGGAGCCTACCTTTCCATTTGCTGTCAGCTGTGTCAGGAATTCATTCACATTTTCCAGAGCAGCACCCTCTTCGAGTCGTCCAAACACGCGGTCGATTTGGTCTGTGTCATTCAAGGCCCCTGTGCTCAGTGTCAACTGTGCCACCTGAGTAGGAGTGAGCGTCGACAACGATTCCAGCTACATATAGGGAATCAATATAAAAATCAAACAGCAGTAAAGGCAAAACCACAGGTAAGACATTTCTGTTTGGGAGAAGAATACTGAAAATGGAAGTCACCACTTACACCGGAGAAGTTGGCATTGAGGGCTTGCAGATCCTGCAGGGTTGCAAAAGTAGAGAATATGCCAAGGTTTACCTTCAGCCACTCTTTACTACCTCTGAAAAATGAGACACAGCCAGGATCTGCAACAAAGACAGAAACAAAGACATTGGCAGGGTATGACCACCACATGCTATCGAGACTTTACCAAATTGAGCCTTTGTGCCTGCCTTCAACTGATGAGTCATTTCTTGAAAGGAATGGCTTGATGAAATGAGTGAAGACTGCTTGCTGTGTCTTTCTGTCCATGGATGCACTTTGGCTGCTGAATGCCTGGATGCTAAAAGGAAACAGAAGGCATTTTAACATCTTAACAACAAGAACACTGCAGCTTCCTTGTGCAATCTTGTTCACAGCGGAGCAATATGCCTCAAATTTGCTTACACAGTCTGGTACGTAAGGCAGCTGAAGTTCTTGGAGCTGAGGCAGAATAGGAAGTTGGGGGATGGAGAGGCCAAAAATGGACGAATCTTTGTCTGGAACCAGCTTCTGACAAAGGCATCATTCTGCAGTTGTGCCTGGCTGAAGTTGGCAATTCTCACGTCTCCAAGAGCCTCAAGCACATGTGACAAGGACGGGTTGCTGTTGTTGGGGGCCTGGAATTGGAAAAATCATTGTGCTTTGACACAGAATTCCTGAAGTGAAACACCAATTTTGTGAAATTGTGGGATTTGATTTACCATGAGGCCGTATGTCCCAAGGGCTTGGTCTAGTGCCGTGGAAGCTTTTTGGAAGAAAAGCTTCCAGACCTCTACCGGGTACATCCTTTGGCTTTCCAGTGAGCAGTTCATCAGTGTGACCAAGTTGCTGGCTGTGAGATGTGTAGCCTTGGAAACAATTGGAAAATAAATAAAGCAAACATTCACAGAGGAAATGCAGATTTGTATTAGGAGGGTAATGTAGCAAAAGCCAAATCTTTCTCTGGGATTCACAGTTTCCATAATAGAGTCTTACCGAGGAACAGGCATGCTCAATGATGGTAAGATTACACAGGGCTTCAGAGGAATTGGCAACAGACAGGGTTTGTTCCAGTTGCGATCTGAGGAGAATGATAAAAAAGTAAACCACTGTCACCTTCGTTTGATTTTGTAAAAGAAATGTACCCACGCAAACCCAACACTGGACATTCCCCTACCTATTGACTGCAGTACAGATGAGGCTCTCTGTGAAAAGACAATATTTGTGTATCAGATGATGTAACTTCATACTACGGCCTTGGCATCAACATTTAAATGTCTGGTAATTTACAGACTTACCATCAACCGGGGTCTCTTTGCACTGGCGACAAAAAAAGCAGAATTGTTAGTTTAGTGCCAAAGGCTACTTGAAGTTCAATATATTGATGCGACCTCAACAAAGTTAACGTGCTGAACTCGGCCTTGTAAATTTATATCAAGACGTAGCATAGTCCATGAATAGAAGTATAGAAATGAACTCACCATGAAGGAATATGGAACTGAGCAACCTATTTGAGAGAAGATGAAATTGAAGGCATGGCATCAGTACAGCTAGCCACACAATAGTGGTTATCGGCTTTTCTGAAAAAGTTTGTCAGCAGAGCATTTTGCCACGTACGTGTAAATGTCTCCTTCAGTGACTTTATGCTTGATCTCACACCACGGGACAGGGGCAGTGGCAGGGATTCCAAACTTTGCCGAAGACCAATGACTCTGAAGGACGGAAACAGAAATCCTTGTGACTTGTCTGGAGCCAAAGTTTGACATCATCATGCAAACCCAAAAAGTCTAGGTTTGGACTTCAGAGATATCGTGTCATACATGGCTGCGTAGGATGCACAGCTGATGTTCCTGGGGATCACCACCAAGAGGCCAGGGTGGAGGCTCGCCATCACTGGAAACAAATTGCCCTGGAACCACAGCTCAAAGTCTTCAGGCTCAAATTCTTCAAATTCAGGAGCAAGGGCCAACATGGTCAGGTTCAAGATGGTTTCTCGTACACCTGGATGTCTGATGAGGGTGATGTTGTTCTAGAAATAAAACAATTTACATTTCTGAAATCATTGTAGTGAGAGCAAGCTTGGTGACACATGATCTTAGTACATCAAGGGCTTTGCTCAGGCCGTCGAGGGTGGCCATTCACTCAAGAAGCATATCAGAAATGTTTCATTTTGAGTGAGTCACGGCTCCTTATTAGATGTGGTAAAGATTCATGCAGCCCACCACAAGTTTCACATGGCTAGCTTTCCAAACAACGTTGTAGGAAAACATGGCAGTCTTAAAATGAAGCATTCACCTCCTTGCTGATGTTTGCAAAAGCCTGGAAAAACTGATTGAGCTGCTCATCAGCAGGGGACACTGTCAAGTTTGTCAACACCCTCCTTACGAAGTCCTCATCCTCCAAAGCACCGCTTTCTGGATCCAGGAGCAGCTCAGCCTTCTGCTTTGGTGAGAGGGAGTCCACAACTGCCACCTGATGACACAAACAACAAGGATATATGTGATTTACTTTCGTCTTCGACTTGGCAAAACACCACTGTGTACAGATTGTCCTACTTTCGAATATTGTGGGACTGTTTCCAAGACAAATTGCCAATAACATGTAGGACTTACCCCAGAGAGGTTGAAGACTTTGAGGTTGGAGTATGTTGTGTATTGGGAAAATGGACCCAAGTTTGCTTGAAGCCATTCGACATCACTCTGAATTCCTTGCCTGCAAACTAAGAAGCGTGGGTGGACGTTAGTATATGTACCATTTAGCAAGCAATGTTGTGCATTGATACACATGGTCAAGCGCCAGTTTCCTTCTCAGGGCCATTTCAGCATGTGTTTAAACAAGTTAAAGTCCATGGGAAAGCCCACACAAGCAAAAACATGATGCAGTTTACTGCTTCAACTGTACCTGGCTTGTTGATGACACTGGCAGATTTTCTCATGTAGCCCAGGAGAATTTCGGTGATTGCTTTTCTTCTATGCAACGGCAAGGCGGGGGAAGCTACGCCTATCCCACTCACACTGCAAAGGGTGAGAGGAAACATTCTTAAGCTGTCCCTCGTTAGCATATTGTACATTGTTGCAATGCAATCGTGCTTGTCTGTGAAATGCTACTCACACAACATGATAGTTTGTGCAGTTGATGTTTGCAGTTGCTTTTTTGAGCATCACTGGACTGAAACTCGGGAGGACAGGAACCAGTATCAGATGGAACCAAATAAACCAGTCATTTCTCTTGAAGTGTGGGAAATGGGGACTGATGATGGTGAAGGTCCTATTCATGGCACGATCTCTCACATCAGGCTGGAAATCAGGGACCTGTCAAAAGACCACAACAGAGGACTTAAACGCCATGGCACACCATACAGGATGCAGGAAAGGATATAACAAACTATTTCATTTGAATTAGTCTACTGCAACTGATGCAGAGAGTTAGATACATATCTCAGAACTGACAACGCTCAGTTGAAAGCCCATGACTGTTCTTTTTCCACTGGTGTCAAGAGGAGCCTACCTTTCCATTTGCTGTCAGCTGTGTCAGGAATTCATTCACATTTTCCAGAGCAGCACCCTCTTCGAGTCGTCCAAACACGCGGTCGATTTGGTCTGTGTCATTCAAGGCCCCTGTGCTCAGTGTCAACTGTGCCACCTGAGTAGGAGTGAGCGTCGACAACGATTCCAGCTACATATAGGGAATCAATATAAAAATCAAACAGCAGTAAAGGCAAAACCACAGGTAAGACATTTCTGTTTGGGAGAAGAATACTGAAAATGGAAGTCGGCACTTACACCGGAGAAGTTGGCATTGAGGGCTTGCAGATCCCGCAGGGTTGCAAAAGTAGAGAATATGCCTAGGTTTACCTTCAGCCACTCTTTACTACCTCTGAAAAATGAGACACAGCCAGGATCTGCAACAAAGACAGAAACAAAGACATTGGCAGGGTATGACCACCACATGCTATCGAGACTTTACCAAATTGAGCCTTTGTGCCTGCCTTCAACTGATGAGTCATTTCTTGAAAGGAATGGCTTGATGAAATGAGTGAAGACTGCTTGCTGTGTCTTTCTGTCCATGGATGCACTTTGGCTGCTGAATGCCTGGATGCTAAAAGGAAACAGAAGGCATTTTAACATCTTAACAACAAGAACACTGCAGCTTCCTTGTGCAATCTTGTTCACAGCGGAGCAATATCCCTCAAATTTGCTTACACAGTCTGGTACGTAAGGCAGCTGAAGTTCTTGGAGCTGAGGCAGAATAGGAAGTTGGGGGATGGAGAGGCCAAAAATGGACGAATCTTTGTCTGGAACCAGCTTCTGACAAAGGCATCATTCTGCAGTTGTGCCTGGCTGAAGTTGGCAATTCTCACGTCTCCAAGAGCCTCAAGCACATGTGACAAGGACGGGTTGCTGTTGTTGGGGGCCTGGAATTGGAAAAATCATTGTGCTTTGACACAGAATTCCTGAAGTGAAACACCAATTTTGTGAAATTGTGGGATTTGATTTACCATGAGGCCGTATGTCACAAGGGCTTGGTCTAGTGCCGTGGAAGCTTTTTGGAAGAAAAGCTTCCAGACCTCTATCGGGTACATCCTTTGGCTTTCCAGTGAGCAGTTCATCAGTGTGACCAAGTTGCTGGCTGTGAGATGTGTAGCCTTGGAAACAATTGGAAAATAAATAAAGCAAACATTCACAGAGGAAATGCAGATTTGTATTAGGAGGGTAATGTAGCAAAAGCCAAATCTTTCTCTGGGATTCACAGTTTCCATAATAGAGTCTTACCGAGGAACAGGCATGCTCAATGATGGTAAGATTACACAGGGCTTCAGAGGAATTGGCAACAGACAGGGTTTGTTCCAGTTGCGATCTGAGGAGAATGATAAAAAAGTAAACCACTGTCACCTTCGTTTGATTTTGTAAAAGAAATGTACCCACGCAAACCCAACACTGGACATTCCCCTACCTATTGACTGCAGTACAGATGAGGCTCTCTGTGAAAAGACAATATTTGTGTATCAGATGATGTAACTTCATACTACGGCCTTGGCATCAAAATTTAAATGTCTGGTAATTTACAGACTTACCATCAACCGGGGTCTCTTTGCACTGGCGACAAACAAAGCAGAATTGTTATTTTAGAGCCAAAGGCTACTTGAAGTTCAATATATTGATGCGACCTCAACAAAGTTAACGTGCTGAACTCGGCCTTGTAAATTTATATCAAGACGTAGCATAGTCCATGAATAGAAGTATAGAAATGAACTCACCATGAAGGAATATGGAACTGAGCAACCTATTTGAGAGAAGATGAAATTGAAGGCATGGCATCAGTACAGCTAGCCACACAATAGTGGTTATCGGCTTTTCTGAAAAAGTTTGTCAGCAGAGCATTTTGCGACGTACGTGTAAATGTCTCCTTCAGTGACTTTATGCTTGATCTCACACCACGGGACAGGGGCAGTGGCAGGGATTCCAAACTTTGCCGAAGACCAATGACTCTGAAGGACGGAAACAGAAATCCTTGTGACTTGTCTGGAGCCAAAGTTTGACATCATCATGCAAACCCAAAAAGTCTAGGTTTGGACTTCAGAGATATCGTGTCATACATGGCTGCGTAGGATGCACAGCTGATGTTCCTGGGGATCACCACCAAGAGGCCAGGGTGGAGGCTCGCCATCACTGGAAACAAATTGCCCTGGAACCACAGCTCAAAGTCTTCAGGCTCAAATTCTTCAAATTCAGGAGCAAGGGCCAACATGGTCAGGTTCAAGATGGTTTCTCGTACACCTGGATGTCTGATGAGGGTGATGTTGTTCTAGAAATAAAACAATTTACATTTCTGAAATCATTGTAGTGAGAGCAAGCTTGGTGACACATGATCTTAGTACATCAAGGGCTTTGCTCAGGCCGTCGAGGGTGGCCATTCACTCAAGAAGCATATCAGAAATGTTTCATTTTGAGTGAGTCACGGCTCCTTATTAGATGTGGTAAAGATTCATGCAGCCCACCACAAGTTTCACATGGCTAGCTTTCCAAACAACGTTGTAGGAAAACATGGCAGTCTTAAAATGAAGCATTCACCTCCTTGCTGATGTTTGCAAAAGCCTGGAAAAACTGATTGAGCTGCTCATCAGCAGGGGACACTGTCAAGTTTGTCAACACCCTCCTTACGAAGTCCTCATCCTCCAAAGCACCGCTTTCTGGATCCAGGAGCAGCTCAGCCTTCTGCTTTGGTGAGAGGGAGTCCACAACTGCCACCTGATGACACAAACAACAAGGATATATGTGATTTACTTTCGTCTTCGACTTGGCAAAACACCACTGTGTACAGATTGTCCTACTTTCGAATATTGTGGGACTGTTTCCAAGACAAATTGCCAATAACATGTAGGACTTACCCCAGAGAGGTTGAAGACTTTGAGGTTGGAGTATGTTGTGTATTGGGAAAATGGACCCAAGTTTGCTTGAAGCCATTCGACATCACTCTGAATTCCTTGCCTGCAAACTAAGAAGCGTGGGTGGACGTTAGTATATGTACCATTTAGCAAGCAATGTTGTGCATTGATACACATGGTCAAGCGCCAGTTTCCTTCTCAGGGCCATTTCAGCATGTGTTTAAACAAGTTAAAGTCCATGGGAAAGCCCACACAAGCAAAAACATGATGCAGTTTACTGCTTCAACTGTACCTGGCTTGTTGATGACACTGGCAGATTTTCTCATGTAGCCCAGGAGAATTTCGGTGATTGCTTTTCTATTCTGCAACGGCAAGGCGGGGGAAGCTACGCCTATCCCACTCACACTGCAAAGGGTGAGAGGAAACATTCTTAAGCTGTCCCTCGTTAGCATATGGTACATTGTTGCAATGCAATCGTGCTTGTCTGTGAAATGCTACTCACACAACATGATAGTTTGTGCAGTTGATGTTTGCAGTTGCTTTTTTGAGCATCACTGGACTGAAACTCGGGAGGACAGGAACCAGTATCAGATGGAACCAAATAAACCAGTCATTTCTCTTGAAGTGTGGGAAATGGGGACTGATGATGGTGAAGGTCCTATTCATGGCACGATCTCTCACATCAGGCTGGAAATCAGGGACCTGTCAAAAGACCACAACAGAGGACTTAAACGCCATGGCACACCATACAGGATGCAGGAAAGGATATAACAAACTATTTCATTTGAATTAGTCTACTGCAACTGATGCAGAGAGTTAGATACATATCTCAGAACTGACAACGCTCAGTTGAAAGCCCATGACTGTTCTTTTTCCACTGGTGTCAAGAGGAGCCTACCTTTCCATTTGCTGTCAGCTGTGTCAGGAATTCATTCACATTTTCCAGAGCAGCACCCTCTTCGAGTCGTCCAAACACGCGGTCGATTTGGTCTGTGTCATTCAAGGCCCCTGTGCTCAGTGTCAACTGTGCCACCTGAGTAGGAGTGAGCGTCGACAACGATTCCAGCTACATATAGGGAATCAATATAAAAATCAAACAGCAGTAAAGGCAAAACCACAGGTAAGACATTTCTGTTTGGGAGAAGAATACTGAAAATGGAAGTCGGCACTTACACCGGAGAAGTTGGCATTGAGGGCTTGCAGATCCCGCAGGGTTGCAAAAGTAGAGAATATGCCTAGGTTTACCTTCAGCCACTCTTTACTACCTCTGAAAAATGAGACACAGCCAGGATCTGCAACAAAGACAGAAACAAAGACATTGGCAGGGTATGACCACCACATGCTATCGAGACTTTACCAAATTGAGCCTTTGTGCCTGCCTTCAACTGATGAGTCATTTCTTGAAAGGAATGGCTTGATGAAATGAGTGAAGACTGCTTGCTGTGTCTTTCTGTCCATGGATGCACTTTGGCTGCTGAATGCCTGGATGCTAAAAGGAAACAGAAGGCATTTTAACATCTTAACAACAAGAACACTGCAGCTTCCTTGTGCAATCTTGTTCACAGCGGAGCAATATCCCTCAAATTTGCTTACACAGTCTGGTACGTAAGGCAGCTGAAGTTCTTGGAGCTGAGGCAGAATAGGAAGTTGGGGGATGGAGAGGCCAAAAATGGACGAATCTTTGTCTGGAACCAGCTTCTGACAAAGGCATCATTCTGCAGTTGTGCCTGGCTGAAGTTGGCAATTCTCACGTCTCCAAGAGCCTCAAGCACATGTGACAAGGACGGGTTGCTGTTGTTGGGGGCCTGGAATTGGAAAAATCATTGTGCTTTGACACAGAATTCCTGAAGTGAAACACCAATTTTGTGAAATTGTGGGATTTGATTTACCATGAGGCCGTATGTCACAAGGGCTTGGTCTAGTGCCGTGGAAGCTTTTTGGAAGAAAAGCTTCCAGACCTCTATCGGGTACATCCTTTGGCTTTCCAGTGAGCAGTTCATCAGTGTGACCAAGTTGCTGGCTGTGAGATGTGTAGCCTTGGAAACAATTGGAAAATAAATAAAGCAAACATTCACAGAGGAAATGCAGATTTGTATTAGGAGGGTAATGTAGCAAAAGCCAAATCTTTCTCTGGGATTCACAGTTTCCATAATAGAGTCTTACCGAGGAACAGGCATGCTCAATGATGGTAAGATTACACAGGGCTCCAGAGGAATTGGCAACAGACAGGGTTTGTTCCAGTTGCGATCTGAGGAGAATGATAAAAAAGTAAACCACTGTCACCTTCGTTTGATTTTGTAAAAGAAATGTACCCACGCAAACCCAACACTGGACATTCCCCTACCTATTGACTGCAGTACAGATGAGGCTCTCTGTGAAAAGACAATATTTGTGTATCAGATGATGTAACTTCATACTACGGCCTTGGCATCAAAATTTAAATGTCTGGTAATTTACAGACTTACCATCAACCGGGGTCTCTTTGCACTGGCGACAAACAAAGCAGAATTGTTAGTTTAGTGCCAAAGGCTACTTGAAGTTCAATATATTGATGCGACCTCAACAAAGTTAACATGCTGAACTCGGCCTTGTAAATTTGTATCAAGACGTTGCATAGTCCATGAATAGAAGTATAGAAATGAACTCACCATGAAGGAATATGGAACTGAGCAACCTATTTGAGAGAAGATGAAATTGAAGGCATGGCATCAGTACAGCTAGCCACACAATAGTGGTTATCGGCTTTTCTGAAAAAGTTTGTCAGCAGAGCATTTTGCCACGTACGTGTAAATGTCTCCTTCAGTGACTTTATGCTTGATCTCACACCACGGGACAGGGGCAGTGGCAGGGATTCCAAACTTTGCCGAAGACCAATGACTCTGAAGGACGGAAACAGAAATCCTTGTGACTTGTCTGGAGCCAAAGTTTGACATCATCATGCAAACCGAAAAAGTCTAGGTTTGGACTTCAGAGATATCGTGTCATACATGGCTGCGTAGGATGCACAGCTGATGTTCCTGGGGATCACCACCAAGAGGCCAGGGTGGAGGCTCGCCATCACTGGAAACAAATTGCCCTGGAACCACAGCTCAAAGTCTTCAGGCTCAAATTCTTCAAATTCAGGAGCAAGGGCCAACATGGTCAGGTTCAAGATGGTTTCTCGTACACCTGGATGTCTGATGAGGGTGATGTTGTTCTAGAAATAAAACAATTTACATTTCTGAAATCATTGTAGTGAGAGCAAGCTTGGTGACACATGATCTTAGTACATCAAGGGCTTTGCTCAGGCCGTCGAGGGTGGCCATTCACTCAAGAAGCATATCAGAAATGTTTCATTTTGAGTGAGTCACGGCTCCATATTAGATGTGGTAAAGATTCATGCAGCCCACCACAAGTTTCACATGGCTAGTTTTCCAAACAACGTTGTGGGAAAACATGGCAGTCTTAAAATGAAGCATTCACCTCCTTGCTGATGTCTGCAAAAGCCTGGAAAAACTGATTGAGCTGCTCATCAGCAGGGGACACTGTCAAGTTTGTCAACACCCTCCTTACGAAGTCCTCATCCTCCAAAGCACCGCTTTCTGGATCCAGGAGCAGCTCAGCCTTCTGCTTTGGTGAGAGGGAGTCCACAACTGCCACCTGATGACACAAACAACAAGGATATATATGATTTACTTTCGTCTTCGACTTGGCAAAACACCACTGTGTACAGATTGTCCTACTTTCGAATATTGTGGGACTGTTTCCAAGACAAATTGCCAACAACATGTAGGACTTACCCCAGAGAGGTTGAAGACTTTGAGGTTGGAGTATGTTGTGTATTGGGAAAATGGACCCAAGTTTGCTTGAAGCCATTCGACATCACTCTGAATTCCTTGCCTGCAAACTAAGAAGCGTGGGTGGACGTTAGTATATGTACCATTTAGCAAGCAATGTTGTGCATTGATACACATGGTCAAGCGCCAGTTTCCTTCTCAGGGCCATTTCAGCATATGTTTAAACAAGTTAAAGTCCATGGGAAAGCCCACACAAGCAAAAACATGATGCAGTTTACTGCTTCAACTGTACCTGGCTTGTTGATGACACTGGCAGATTTTCTCATGTAGCCCAGGAGAATTTCGGTGATTGCTTTTCTTCTATGCAACGGCAATGCGGGGGAAGCTACGCCTATCCCACTCACACTGCAAAGGGTGAGAGGAAACATTCTTAAGCTGTCCCTCGTTAGCATATTGTACATTGTTGCAATGCAATCGTGCTTGTCTGTGAAATGCTACTCACACAACATGATAGTTTGTGCAGTTGATGTTTGCAGTTGCTTTTTTGAGCATCACTGGACTGAAACTCGGGAGGACAGGAACCAGTATCAGATGGAACCAAATAAACCAGTCATTTCTCTTGAAGTGTGGGAAATGGGGACTGATGATGGTGAAGGTCCTATTCATGGCACGATCTCTCACATCAGGCTGGAAATCAGGGACCTGTCAAAAGATCACAACAGAGGACTTAAACGCCATGGCACACCATACAGGATGCAGGAAAGGATATAACAAACTATTTCATTTGAATTAGTCTACTGCAACTGATGCAGAGAGTTAGATACATATGTCAGAACTGACAACGCTCAGTTGAAAGCCCATGACTGTTCTTTTTCCACTGGTGTCAAGAGGAGCCTACCTTTCCATTTGCTGTCAGCTGTGTCAGGAATTCATTCACATTTTCCAGAGCAGCACCCTCTTCGAGTCGTCCAAACACGCGGTCGATTTGGTCTGTGTCATTCAAGGCCCCTGTGCTCAGTGTCAACTGTGCCACCTGAGTAGGAGTGAGCGTCGACAACGATTCCAGCTACATATAGGGAATCAATATAAAAATCAAACAGCAGTAAAGGCAAAACCACAGGTAAGACATTTCTGTTTGGGAGAAGAATACTGAAAATGGAAGTCACCACTTACACCGGAGAAGTTGGCATTGAGGGCTTGCAGATCCTGCAGGGTTGCAAAAGTAGAGAATATGCCAAGGTTTACCTTCAGCCACTCTTTACTACCTCTGAAAAATGAGACACAGCCAGGATCTGCAACAAAGACGGAAACAAAGACATTGGCAGGGTATGACCACCACATGCTATCGAGACTTTACCAAATTGAGCCTTTGTGCCTGCCTTCAACTGATGAGTCATTTCTTGAAAGGAATGGCTTGATGAAATGAGTGAAGACTGCTTGCTGTGTCTTTCTGTCCATGGATGCACTTTGGCTGCTGAATGCCTGGATGCTAAAAGGAAACAGAAGGCATTTTAACATCTTAACAACAAGAACACTGCAGGTTCCTTGTGCAATCTTGTTCACAGCGGAGCAATATGTTTAAAATTTGCTTACACAGTCAGGTACGTAAGGAAGCTGAAGTTCTTGGAGCTGAGGCAGAATAGGAAGTTGGGGGATGGAGAGGCCAAAAACGGACGAATCTTTGTCTGGAACCAGCTTCTGACAAAGGCATCATTCTGCAGTTGTGCCTGGCTGAAGTTGGCAATTCTCACGTCTCCAAGAGCCTCAAGCACATGTGACAAGGACGGGTTGCTGTTTTGGGGGGCCTGGAATTGGAAAAATCATTGTGTTTTGAGACAGAATTCCTGAAGTGAAACACCAATTTTGTGAAATTGCGGGATTTGATTTACCATGAGGCCGTATGTCACAAGGGCTTGGTCTAGTGCCGTGGAAGCTTTTTGGAAGAAAAGCTTCCAGACCTCTACCGGGTACATCCTTTGGCTTTCCAGTGAGCAGTTCATCAGTGTGACCAATTTGCTGGCTGTGAGATGTGTAGCCTTGGAAACAATTAGAAAATAAATTAAAACTGCAAGCAGTGTCGTGACGGGCCCTCGCTCATATGCGGTCGTGGAGTGCCTGCGGTCACATGGCAGTGTCGTGGCCGCTACCCCTGCTGGGCCGCCTCTTGTGGCGCAAGTTTAGACACAAGCGATTGACATTCAAAGCCATCTATCTCCCTGACTGCTGTCTGAGGTGCGTGCTAATTGTGGAGCAGATGAGACAATGAATAAAATCATAAGCAGGTGTGGAAAGTTTCATGACTTTTGATCTGGTGTGATCCAAAGTGAAACTACATTTCAGTCACAGAGCTCACACACATGTCCATGCCTTCCTGCCATCCCTCCTCCTTCCCCTAGTGTGACCCCCACCTCCTCCCCCTGCCTCCTCCTTGCAGGCTGGAATGAGAGGAATTAGTCAAAAAATAACCAGGTGTGGATTTAACTTGGAAAAAGTCACAAAATCAATGACATTTCCTGTCACCAGTAGGTGGCGCTCTGACTGTGAGTCAATATTACAGGGCAGATTTGTTCAGGAAAGAACTCTCATCAAGTATGGAAAGTTTGGAGCAGATCAGAGAAGAAACACTGAAGTTATAATAGTTTTGATGTTTATGGCCCTGTGTCCTCTCTACAGGGTGAAAAGGAATTAAAAGAGGCATGACTGTTGATCTGGTGTAAAGCAGACTTGAACTGCATGTCAGTCACATCTTCTCCATATGTCACTGATAGATCTCTGACTCCCCCTGGTGGTTGCTGTGCCCCTGTGTGTCTCCCTTCTGTGTTCTCCAGTGAGGATTGATTGAGGAACTTAAGTGAATTACACAGGTGGTTAAAAACATTTTTTTTGCCCACTTCATGTTGAATGTAGGCGGTGGGTCCAAGAGGCCTTTTTATACATCTCCACATGGTCTATCTAGGAAAAAATATTTCGTGCGTGTACGCCCAACCTAGAGGGGGGGCTGTTACTCAGAAAAAGGCCATAAAATCAGTCACATTTCATGATCGCTATTAGGTGGCGCTCTGACTGTGAGACAATATTGCAGTGCAGATGTGTTCAGGACGGGACTCTTATCAAGCATGAATATTTTGGAGCTGATCAGAGAAGAAACACTGAAGTTATAACAGCCTTTGGCGAAGGTTGAAAATAGTAGCACAGTAATGGCGTCGCCCTGGCCACGCCCCTAAATATTCTGGACATCTTTTGATAACTTTTTGTCCTTAAGGCCTTTCCAACCACATATCCAATTTTGGTATCAATCGGATCAACGGTATAGTCCAAGTTAGTTCAAATACAACCCCTGTGAATGGCCAAAAACGGCCAAAAATGGCAATATTTAGAATTTTTTGGAAGCGCCCCACATTACTCGATTTTGATGAAACTTGACATGTATTTACTTTGAAGCTATGTCAACATAGGTTTCGAGTTTCGTGGTGATTGGCCCAAAGATTATAGAGTTATGCTAATTGCGTTTTGGTGGCACAACCCTCTTATGTTCATTGGCCGATATCTTCTGAATAAAACCATATTTTCAAAACCTTTTTGGACAACCACCCCAGCTAGGTCTAACATCCAGTTTTTCATACAATCCAAGATGGCGGAAAATTTTGGGAGGCGGACTTTGGTACTCCAAGAGGATTTTTTGTAGAGGACAGTTGTTCACACGTGTGCAGAATTTCATGTCAATCGGAGTTATGGTGTGGCGGGACTGGCGAATGGCCACGCTAGGTGGCACTAGCGAGCAACTTTTTCGTGGCCGAATGCGAAACCGCTACCATATCGCAATTTCTTGCAATTTCTATGCACACACCAATTTTGGTGAGTTTTTTTTAATGTTGAGGCCTCCAAAACGCGAGTTACTTTCGCGTAAGAATAATAAACATTCGAATAACAATAGGGCTTCGCAGCCCGACGTTGTCGGCGCTCGGGCCCTAATAAAGCAGACATTCACAGAGCAAATGCAGATTTGTATTAGGAGGGTAATGTAGCAAAAGCCAAATCTTTCTCTGGGATTCACAGTTTCCATAATAGAGTCTTACCGAGGAACAGGCATGCTCAATGATGGTAAGATTACACAGGGCTTCAGAGGAATTGGCAACAGACAGGGTTTGTTCTAGTTGCGATCTGAGGAGAATGATAAAAAAGTAAACCACTGTCATCTTCGTTTGATTTTGTAAAAGAAATGTACCCACGCAAACCCAACACTGGACATTCCCCTACCTATTGACTGCAGTACAGATGAGGCTCTCTGTGAAAAGACAATATTTGTGTATCAGATGATGTAACTTCATACTACGGCCTTGGCATCAACATTTAAATGTCTGGTAATTTACAGACTTACCATCAACCGGGGTCTCTTTGCACTGGCGACAAACAAAGCAGAATTGTTAGTTTAGTGCCAAAGGCTACTTGAAGTTCAATATATTGATGCGACCTCAACAAAGTTAACGTGCTGAACTCGGCCTTGTAAATTTGTATCAAGACTTAGCATAGTCCATGAATAGAAGTATAGAAATGAACTCACCGTGAAGGAATATGGAACTGAGCAACCTATTTGAGAGAAGATGAAATTGAAGGCATGGCATCAGTACAGCTAGCCACACAATAGTGGTTATCGGCTTTTCTGAAAAAGTTTGTCAGCAGAGCATTTTGCCACGTACGTGTAAATGTCTCCTTAAGTGACTTTATGCTTGATCTCACACCACGGGACAGGGGCAGTGGCAGGGATTCCAAACTTTGCCGAAGACCAATGACTCTGAAGGACGGAAACAGAAATCCTTGTGACTTGTCTGGAGCCAAAGTTTGACATCATCATGCAAACCCAAAAAGTCTAGGTTTGGACTTCAGAGATATCGTGTCATACATGGCTGCGTAGGATGCACAGCTGATGTTCCTGGGGATCACCACCAAGAGGCCAGGGTGGAGGCTCGCCATCACTGGAAACAAATTACCCTGGAACCACAGCTCAAAGTCTTCAGGCTCAAATTCTTCAAATTCAGGAGCAAGGGCCAACATGGTCAGGTTCAAGATGGTTTCTCGTACACCTGGATGTCTGATGAGGGTGATGTTGTTCTAGAAATAAAACAATTTACATTTCTGAAATCATTGTAGTGAGAGCAAGCTTGGTGACACATGATCTTAGTACATCAAGGGCTTTGCTCAGGCCGTCGAGGGTGGCCATTCACTCAAGAAGCATATCAGAAATGTTTCATTTTGAGTGAGTCACGGCTCCATATTAGATGTGGTAAAGATTCATGCAGCCCACCACAAGTTTCACATGGCTAGTTTTCCAAACAACGTTGTGGGAAAACATGGCAGTCTTAAAATGAAGCATTCACCTCCTTGCTGATGTCTGCAAAAGCCTGGAAAAACTGATTGAGCTGCTCATCAGCAGGGGACACTGTCAAGTTTGTCAACACCCTCCTTACGAAGTCCTCATCCTCCAAAGCACCGCTTTCTGGATCCAGGAGCAGCTCAGCCTTCTGCTTTGGTGAGAGGGAGTCCACAACCTCTTTCTGGTGACAACATGAAATTAGTTTTTGCTCATCATTATCGTCATTTACCGATGAGGAAACACAAACATTATTGTATGACATCATAGATACTGTATACTTATATTGTAAATTTGTAGAATGACCGGTTACTCACTGCAGAGAAATTGTGGTACATTTTGTGAAGATCCTCAAGACTTGCAAAGATTGAAAATGATTTAAGATTTCTTTCCAGCCACTCCACACTCCCACTCACATTGTGTGTGCACCCAGGCTCTGTGAAATATTTGATATGTTAAAGAGATAGACATATTAAAGATTTCAAGAAAATTTCATACCAACAGGGTCAATTGTGAATGTAATATTGTAATCACATGAATATTCTGATGAGGCGTTGTTAATGTGCATGTAATTCTGATTCTTTACCTCTGATCTTTAAAGATAAATATGTGTTTGATATTTGATAAAAACAACTCTGACACCTTCAGCACCTTTTCTTATAATTTTACCTGTTAAGTCCTTTCTTGATAGGTAGGATCGAATGAAGTGGCCATAGATCCGTTTCCCCTCCATTCTTTGAGATGTTTCCAGTTCATCGCTCATTGCTTCAACCCTTGAGAATACATTTTCATTACATTTCTGATCACAACACAAATGTAGCTCATGAGTCATCAGACTGGAACAACAGAAATAATACAAGAAAAGAAATCATTTCATCCATCATTGACCCTTTTGTTGACCTTTGTGGACTGGAATGTATCAGAACCTGTTCCTGTTCAACCACAATTTTAAAATGTTAAGTATGAACCACATTGCCTTATTTTTTGAGTTGCCCAAGTGTCAATATTGTGTGTTTTTATCGGACAGCTTTTACAATTTTAATGAGGGCTTGCACAGTCACCCTCTGTCCTTTTTGAGAAACTAGTGTATGAATGTGCCTGCACACCTTTCTGTATTTGTCAACAACAGAATAATGCATCCAACGGCAGCTATTAAATTACATTTTTCAGAAATGATGTTTCACTGGCGATGGGGCAGCAGCCTCGCAGCAGCAGCTTTATCATTTTACAACACACATGACATATCTACATCTTTCTACAATGATCCTGGAATAATATTATTTTAGCAACATTAATTCACTAACCATTTAATAACAGTAAGACTTCAGCAATCACCTGCATGCATCGGTAAAATGGGATTGACTTCACTTACAATTCTTGGAAAGAACTGCAGCTGAAGTTCTGATGGCTCAGCTGGATCAGGAAGTTTTCGTTGCTGTGGTTACCGAGACGCAGACAGTCCAGGACTCCTAATATGTCCACGACATCGATGCCGGACTCATTGGTGCTCTGTTAGAAAATGACATTCAACCATTGATAGGAGCTATATTTGTCATATCTGTTGTTGTTAAAATGTTTTACATCTCAATGTCAGGACGTCTTCATTGTAAATCCAGGCATCCTCATATTTTCGATTATGAATAACATAATAAACATCCAGATCATTTATCCCTCACATATGAATGTGAGTACCGGTATACTCTTAATTTATGTTGAATTTGTGTTTTTACAAGTTGGGCCATTTAAACAAGTGAAATGTGATGCTATGACAACGACATAATAGTTCCCCTGCTTTAAACATCTTTTAATCAAGATTATTTTTGTTATTTTGGCAAATTGACATTCACTCATGTTTGGTGTTTGCTTCCAATGAGCTGAATGTTCAGCTTCATCTTCAGTGTTTACATCGAAATAACAAATTATATAGCAAACACATCTTCTATAGCAGGTGGAAGAAGACCTTTAAGGCGGTCTCAGGAATCTTTCTGACTACAGGTCCTGTCCACTAACCCGGCTGGCCTGCCATCGATAGCAATAGAACACAAGGAGGTGTCGTTGGTTGTGACTTTTTTAAATAACACGTTTTGGGTTCATGGGTATTTTTGAATTCACCACTAATATAAACTATGAAAGACTTACTTTGTGGCTGGCATTCTGTACATTTGCTGGATGTGAAGATTCCAGGGATCTGACGCTTCCATTGCTTATAGAACAATATCAATGAATATTAGATTGAACATTAAATGATTGAAATAATTCCCAGTAAATATTGAATGTGTTAGGTTGAATGTTAAATAACAGTTTTATCAGGATTTTGCATACTGACCATTTCTCCGATGTCACTGGTTTTGGCTCTACATAAATCAGGATATAAATGAAGACATGAGTCAACAGTGTGAGTCTGAGTACTTTCTTAAATTCACTATGAAGTATCGTCAGGCTGAGTGAAGAAAGGTTTCTTCTTACCTGGTGTTGTGTTTGACTGAAATACAAAGCATATATTCAGTATTTTGTACAGATGTAGAAGTATGAATCTGAGTATTACATTTAGCAAACAGACTTACCACTGAAGGGATCAGTGTAGAGAAACATACTGAGGGAATGAAAGAAAAGACATTTGTCATTATAGTATGGATCATGTGTACTGGCAAAAAAAAGAAGTCCATATTTTGGTGGAGCAGGATAAAAAGAAGGGAACTCTTACCAACAGCCGACAAGAGCAGAACGGATGCTGAAGTTCTGGGGCCCATCGTCAGAATCAGAATCTACTCACCTTTTCATTTTTTACACCGACCTAATCTTCAATTGATTTAACTGTCATTTTAGAAGAAGAAGAAGAAGAAGAAGAAGAAGAAGAAGAAGAAGAAGAAGAAGAAGAAGAAGAAGAAGAAGAAGAGGAAGAGGAAGAAGAAGATAAGGAAACAGCAAAATAATGAGAGTCTAAAGCATATATTTTATTTATCTGCTGTGAAAGAAAATAAATGCACTGCTTTTAATAAGAGCAAACTTAAGATAATTTACTACATAATGAAGCTCACACATACTGAAGGTAAAGGTAATATATATACATATATAATATATATGGTGACTGCACCACTCAGTCCTTATAGAGTCAAATCCATCCAGGACATTCATGTTTCTTAGATTAAACCGTGTTACCTGTCAGAAGACACAGAAAGGTGTAAGACAGGTTGTGCTCACCTGTCTGTCTCCTTCGCTCCGCGGTCAAAGAAGAGTGATGACTGCAAGTGGAAGTGAAGCAGGTATATGTTGGGTGGAGCAAAACATCATACACAGATCATCAGATATGAATCAGTCATACAATGCTCAGAATGTTCAGTAACAAAGTGGAAATTTCCATCGAAAACTTCACGTCACTCCGATTTATAATTAGATAAACACATATTCTACCTCATCACACAATACACAGACATTATATTGTTTCTTATGGTTATAGATAATGGTTAACTGATGTTTAGGTGACTTCTTCTTGGTGGGAAAAGGTATTTTTGTCAGTTAATGAAAGAGCGATAAGATATATTTTTAGGTGAAATTATTGCAATGTAGTCGGAAAAACATTATTAAAAAACCATATCTTTGGCTTTCCCATGAATTAGACAGAACTTATTCTGTATATCTAACTATTTATCGGCCTTCTCTTTATTTTTATTGCTTTGAAAAAATCGCATCTTTAAAACCTGCCTGTTCTTGCTTTCTGTTTTTGTTTTCAAATTCATTTTTAATGCTTTCTTAATGTCCTATGTTGAATATATTTTATGCCCCTGTGAAGCAATATATTGAATATATTGCTCTCTTGTTTCTCAGTCTATTTCGTTTGAAACTACCACATTATTACTAATACAGTATTACTATTAAAGTGCACAGCGGCCGTCTATAATAAAACACCACAGGACGACTGAGATATGACAAGGACACGCCCATGGACACAGAGATTCCTTATAGTTAGAGAGATGAATTCAAAACATCATTTTCCTTCTACTGACAGAATAACACGGATACATTTGCCTCATATGTTTCACATGTTATGAGTCTAAAGTGTCTATGTGTTCGCTCTGCAGTAGACTGATAAGCTGCCCGGTGTTCCCCTGCTCTTTGAACCAGTGCTGATGGCAGAGATCACAAGTTCACACCTCCAAAATCTCAATACAAAGGCAGGAATGTGAAATGGAAACTCTATATGCATCTCCAATGTTGCCCTATGACGCAGCCTTAATGAAACCTTTCAACATTCATTCATACCAATTACACAATGACTGAAAATAAATTTGACCTTTTTACCTGTATTGGAACATTTTTAAATTGTGACATTTTTACTTCAGCACTTCTTCAGCCTCTTTACATGGTAAAGATTCAATTGTGGCATCCAAGCTATAAATTCTCATTCTTTTTTTATTTATTTATTTATTTATTTTTTAGAATCCCACAACCACCACCCCTAATGGGGACATTTTTTTTTGTCTTTTTTTTTTCTTTCCTTTTTTCTTTTTTTTTTTTTTCATTCTAAGAAAAGAAAAAATACACAATAATCAGGTGGCAGTAACATAAAAACCCATCAGCACCATAAAACATAAAGGAGGACAAAATACAAAACAACAAAACAAACAAACAACAAAAAAAGGAACCTACATTAACAGCATAAAATAATCAAAACATATAATCATTAAGTGCATACTACATATTTTACACGCACCATTAATTCATATCATAACTCAATAAATAAAGGATTCATTCGTTCACTCTACAGCCACCATAAGAGCAACGACAACAATCCCAAAAACAAAAACATACAAAACAATGAACTATATTGAATCTTCATCCCAAGTTTTTGTTATTGAGAGGCTTTCCCATCTTTTTCTCTCTGCATTATTTTTCGAGTTTTTTGGCAATACCTTTGTTAGTTAATAATGATGTTTAATAAACGATATAAAATATCTCAAATTAAGCTCTCCTTGATTTTTAAAAACAAAAGCTTTCCCAAGCAGAACAACAGTATTTTCATTCTTAATTAGAGAAATTAGAGAGACTGTTTCTACTCAGGAAAAGATGTGATTGAAATGAATTACTCAGTTTTTGTTTTTTCATGTTCCAGTAGATTTGGTATCATATGAATCTTGAGATTGCGATGAAATGCTAGTTTAAGTGTCTAAATATCTCTCCAAAGGTGAAAAGTCTTTCCCACCAGCGCTGCAACACTTCATGGTCTCATAATTGCTTGTGTAATATCATTTAGTATTTAAAAGAATCAGATTTGTCGGGGAAAGACGTGACTAGAGTAAAGCCATGTGTAAAGGGCCGGCGCCTGTAAAGGGAAAGCGCCTGTAAAGGGCCGGCGCCTGTAAAGGGCCGCCACATGTAAAGGGCCGGCGCCTGTAAAGGGAAAGCGCCTGTAAAGGGCCGGCGCCTGTAAAGGGCCGCCACATGTAAAGGGCCGGCGCCTGTAAAGGGCCGCCACATGTAAAGGGCCGGTGCCTGTAAAGGGCCGGCGCCTGTAAAGGGAAAGCGCCTGTAAAGGGCCGCCGCATGTAAAGGGCCGGCGCCTGTAAAGGGCCGGCGCCTGTAAAGGGCCGCCGCATGTAAAGGGCCGGCGCCTGTAAAGGGCCGCCACATGTAAAGGGCCGGTGCCTGTAAAGGGCCGCCACATGTAAAGGGTGTGGACAACATGTTCGGTTCACACTGAATGCGCTGCACGTCCACATCGGAGACTGCACACCCTCGGGTGCCCAGCAATAACACCTGCTAAGTGTAGGCGGATCAGATGGTTCTAGAGATACGACAAGGACACGCCCACATGGACACAGAGATTCCTTATAGTTAGAGAGATGAATTCAAAACATCATTTTCCTTCTACTGACAGAATAACACGGATACATTTGCCTCATATGTTTCACATGTTTTAGTTATGAGTCTAAAGTGTCTGTGTGTTCGCTCTGCAGTAGACTGATAAGCTGCCCGGTGTTCCCCTGCTCTTTGAACCAGTGCTGATGGCAGAGATCACAAGTTCACACCTCCAAAATCTCAATACAAAGGCAGGAATGTGAAATGGAAGGAGCCACGCCAACATGACTCACTACTTAAAATTCCTTGCTTAAATACCAACAATAGGAGTGCACCAGGAGTCCCAAGCCAAAAACAATATTCTAACACATAAACAGCACAATGCACCTGCACAAATACATGCAGACAAAGGGGTTATCACGTGAACCCGGAGGAGACGACTTTCTCACCCTCCAGCATTTCTGTGCAGGATTGTCCACACTCTGGCCTCGTTAGCTCTTCTCTTCAGGACGTCACCAGTTGTCATGTCTTGGCTTGAGCTTTCTACATGAAGAAACACAAACGTGAGAAACACAGTAGATGCAGATCCCATGTTAAACAATAGGGACTCTAAAACAAAACCTTGTGGTACTCCTGCTGTGCTTTTATGCATAGATGAGTTTTAACTTTGTATCTTGACACACAAGTCTTTATTTGACCATGTATTTTTCATCATTATTCCACAATGTCTATCTACAATAACTTAAACGGAAAAACATGTATTTCATGTATTGATTACTTGTATTATTATTATTAGCTTATTATTATTTTAATAATAGTAATAATAAAAATAACTGTTTTTTATATAGCGCCTTTCAAGGAACCCAAGGACGTTTCACATAGTGACAGATAGGACTGTCATACAAGAACGGTGCCCCGTTTTGATTACTGAGGTGTTATTTATAGCAATTTGCATTTTAGCTTTGAGGTTAAACCAAGTCATTACAATCAGTCATTCCAAAGTATTTTTTTATATAAATAAATTGTGTAATAATAAGAAAACATGACGACACATTTTGATTTAAAGTTTGGTATATATATTTTTATTAACCAAAATTCAACTTACTGCAATTGATGAGACAAAGTAGAAGTGGACCAAATGTTAAACAGGTTTTACAATATCAGCTTTTGTGATTAAATATAATCATCATTTTCATTCAAATGTAGTTAGATTAAAAAAACCCATCTTATTTCATTAAAAATACTTAAAAAACGATATACCGTTAATCAAGAAATGATGACATAGAGAGAGAAGGAGGGCGAGGTTTCCCTGAGCGAGGTGACAAAACGATGATGCGTTTCTGGATCGTCAACAGCTTAGTCATCGTTCCCTGAGAAGACAAAAAGACAACAGCACGTTCATTTTAATATCACATCAATGGCAGTCAGCCATACAGGAACATCTGTCTCCCGACACACTGAAAGGATTCTGAGGCACCGACGATACAAACACACATCATCCTCCACTCCCCGTTAAAGATCAAATATGAAGTCATTTAGAGAAAATCATGTTGTGATGATCAGGGAGAAGTTCCCTGGATGATGCTGCTCAACGGGACATTAACATCACTATCAATCACCAATAACAATGACTGAGAACAAGCTGAGTCATCGTAATCACATCTGTCACTATGTCAGTTCATCATAACAGAATTGTCATAGTTTAACAGGACATTCATTTTACCAATATTTTCTTAAACCGTTGCTTGATCAAAAATACGACATGGAAACAGTGTTTCTAGAACCACCCAGAAGCAGATTTCAGATCAGTCCCTGCTACTAAGTGTGTTACCACTCAATGATCCCATTTGACTCCCTGTTTACTGTGAGAGATTAACTCCCTGCAGGGTCTTTGATATCACGCTGACATAAGTGATAGGTGGTTCAACAAATTCACAACCTCAAAACATTGGGGGGCATTGAGATGGGATTTCCTTTTAAATGCAGACTTTCAGTGAACCTTTCCCTTTCTGCAGAAGACCAGCAGGTGGCAGAAACGCTCCAGTCAGAGGAGACCAATGCAGTGCAACTTGTCCAAGGAGAGACAGTCCTGCTGCATCAAATCCTTCCACAGCTCATGGGTTTATGTTCCAGTAAACAGCTGTTCATGCAACCAGAGCACAGCGTTTACCAGCTGACTGGAATCTCACCATCATGTTAAACTTCCCCACGTACACGTGACATCATCTCAAACAAGCGTCATGAAAGAAAATCACACCTGTGCATTGTGGGGGATGATCGCTCCATCGACTTCCCTCACAAACTATTGCAGCAGCACCCTTCAGCTGGAAACCATGGTAACAGGAGTACAGAGCCACCAGTTTGCCGTATGCAGAAGACAAAACAAAATCCCCGTTCCTTATCATCCTGGGAGGACCACAGCGCTCCAAGTCTGGAAGTGGGAGATAAAAGTTGTTCATGTTAATGTGTAAGAGGGAGATTAAAATTCAAAAGGAACAGGGATGAAATATTAGGAGGAGGACGAGCTCGACAGTTCCTGAAGCCCACCTCGGCTCTTCTCCTCCCTCCAGACTTCCAGATTAATCGACGGCATCCGATCACAAGAGACGTAATCGGCGGGGAACCTCCCAAACCGGAACGCATCGGGAGGGACGTCCCGTATGTCGCTGTTGTCACACATGATCCGAGACAGAGTCCCCTTCAGAAGCTCCGCCTTCTGCTGCTGGCTGAACACACCTGGAGCCTCCCACCAAAATCTGAGAAATAAAAACATTTCAAATCAGACATTTCAATGAATAAAAGTCCTCGAATGTAGACCAAGGAAGCGACTTTGTGCCGTCACGGTCCAACGTTGGGTTTTTAACGTACCTGTCGCCATCACGGAGCGCTTTCATCTGCTTTCCCAACAGGCAGGCGAAGAGGGGACCGGTTCTGGAGCCCGGTAGCAGGTGCTCGGCCAGCCCTCCCAACCACACGTCGATGTTTTCAGGGTGTTTGTACATCCAAGCGATCTTCTCTGCGACTCTGTCGTCTCTCACCAACTCTTTCAATCCTTCCAGTGTCTGAATGCGCTCCAGTCCACAGAACGCCCTCCAGTCGTTGTACCCTGAAAAATCATTTCAGCACAGCTAACAGTGAGCATGCTTTCTTTCTCTCCGAGGGTTGGACTGTACCATCGATACCATTCTCTAGAGCAGAGAGTCCTATCAGTCTTCTTTTGTAAGAAACACCGAAAGTGAATGTGTGCATTTAGCAAATTGTGGAACAATTCAGTAAAATGTTTGCGTCTGGATGATGCAGGCGGATGCCAACGCCCTCGTTAGCAAATGACCTGAATGCAGAATGTGATGGTTTGACGGACGGATACACTTGTGGTGTTCATTCAGCCCAGGACTCACCTGGGAGAGCGTGGTCCCGCCCCCTCTGCAGGTTCAGTGCAGCCAGGTCCATGTACCGCGACACATTAAAAACCACCAGCCTCTGTGTTATTTCTTCTGTCATCAGCATGTCTGCTGTAGCGGCTGAGGCTGCGGTTCCCAACGATCCTCTCAGGATCGGCTCGATTCCACCTGGACGCAACGAAAGCACGGCTTACTTCCTCATTCTAACACAGCGTTGGGTTTCTTTGGGAGGTGACACTTTAACATTTCATTTTTGCTCATTTTTGGACTTCAGAACTAAGAGACACCCACGTCTACTTGCCTGTAATGACTCATCCCAGACAGACAAGACAAACAGAATATAAACGGGCGGTGAGGTGTTTTCTGAATTGGACTGCGGTTCGGTTCGTTTGGAGGTTCTGTTCCCCCGGGGCTCACCGCTGTCCTGGCCTGTTCTGGACCAGGACTCTGTCCATCAGAGGAACACCTTGTTTCAGAGAAGAAACAGACTAGTGGTCCGTGGTGAGTCTGAACATGTCCCTCTAGTGCGCCCCCTGGAGGTCAGCGAAACATGCCAGTGGGGTAGATGAATCCATCTAAATGTTAAGTTGTCCTTAAGAATGTTAAAGTTACACTCTCCACCAGCTTAATCTCTTTGGCGCCACCTATGGTGAAGAGCAGTAATTGCAGCTGTGTCCTTTCCAGAGATCCAAACCGACACGACGGTGACATTTATTTAAATGAAAATCTTCTATTATACGTTTTTTTCATAAAGATAGTAATAATACAATTGTATTGCATACACAAACCAGTTTTTTTACATGTTCAAGACTGTTCAAAAGTTAGATATTTAGTTAGTTAGTTAAGTAGAAGTTATCCAGGAGTTTCCCCCGAAGTAGATCTCTATCTGTAATTAGCTACACCAAGAAGTGTATATATATTATATACCATGTTTGAATGATAAAGTTAGGTTAAAACTTTGTCTGTCTGTGTTTGCTTGTTATTGCTTGCTATATATATACAATGTGGATATATATATATATATATATATATATATATATATATATATATATATATATATATATATATATATATATATATATTAAAGTTCACGGCAGTGAGTCAGACAGTGACAGACAGTGGATGATTGGACTCGGAGCCCACTGTATTATATCTAATAATGTAATATGTACTATAAGTCATGAAACATACAGTATTAGAGCAGCAGACGTTTGTGTATACAGTGAAGAGTGTTGAGTGTTGGGAAACAGTGGGCTCGTCACGGTGCACCGACCCTCTTTGATGATTCTCCACGGACTGAAGAAGGTGGTGCTCTGCATCAGGTGGGGGAAGTGCTGGTGGTTCTGGAAGCTCTCGTTCAGCCTGGCGAGGACCGGGGAGATGGTGGCATGGCCGAACCTGAACGCCGCCGTGGCAAACACGTTGGAGGCCGACGGGTCTGTGGTGGGGTCGTATCCCCGATAGGCTCCGATGTAATATTCATAAGCCTGCTGGCCGAGGATTTTTGGGACGTAGTCTCTCATGGTAATGATCTGGGTGTCATGAAAGAGAATGTTAAATAAAAACTCCAATCTAAGGATTGTGTGCGTCACACGAAAGGGGATGAAGGAGAACCTCATTAACGTCAAATGATTAGCAACAAACAGACAACTGGAAGTGATCCGCTCTGAAGTCCCCACATCAACACATATATATATACATATATATATATATATATATATATATATATAAACACACACACACACACACACCTTTCCTGAAGTAGAGGACCTGAACACACAGTAAAGCTGGCCCTGTGAACTGTTGAAGCTGTTAGCCTGTTGTTAGCCTCCTGCCGTCTCCAGAACCAAGTGGACCATAACGACCCTACGCCTCATGCTGGGAAGCGACTTCACTGCTGTGCTCTGTGACTGAGCTGCAACCAGATGCTGTGAGTTGATCATTTCATCCCATTCTCCTGCAAATAAGAGGTTTTCGCTCCGTAGTGAAAAGGCGTCTGACCTTTCCACGCAGGGCACCACCCTCCCTCGCTTCTTTCAGGCTGCTGCAAACAGAGTCAGCTGGAGAGGAAGCATGCATATTTTCACTTGACCCCACTCTGAGTGGGCTGGAGGACGACGTTACTTTTTATAGGAAAAGAGATGATCAACAGGAAGTGGACCCACAATGCTTTTCAGGTGGAAATACAACTGGTTTCCTTACTGTAACCTATGACGCTGCGGTCTCCGTGGTGATTATAATCTCCAATCATAAGTTCTCCAGTACGCCTTTTATGGCCTTTCCTGGGTGACAGTAATCAGTAATACCAGTGACAGCTGCATTAAAATGCCATGTACAGCCACAAGGGACGCTGTTCTGTAGACCTTCACCCACCAAGTGGAAGGCGAAGACAAAACATAACAAAATGGAAGATGTGATTATGAAAAACCAACAAGAAGCTTTAGGGTTCCTTTGATTCTTTATCTGGACTTTACTGTAAGGAATCGATGATGTTCCAGTCTGCTGGTTTGCGGGCTGGTTGGGCCAGATAGTCATTTCACTGTCATCCTCAGCTGGTCGTGGTTACAGCTGCACTGTGGAAATCCTCTACCTGCCTTTTCTGCTTCACTCACATTATTTAAAGCACCCATCCACCTTCGACCCGTCTCCTGTGATTGCTCTAAACCTCTTTCCTCTGGCATTGTCCTCCAATCACCTGGAAACAGCGCTGGTTAATCCACTGCTCACGTCGTACGCCGGCCCCCAAAGTCAGACAGATTACAGACTTATTTCCCCTCAGAGATGCTTTGGGAACGTCATGGCCTTCAGCAACCGGGTTCACTCACCCCTTCACTGGAAGCAATGACCCGCTTCCATGAAAAGATGTTCATTATGATTTAAATGAAATGTGAATTTTAGAAACAAAACTATGAATCAGGACAATAATAAGCAGATTAATAGATGATGGAGATATTGTCCTATGTGCACGAAAGGTTTAGTTACGTACCTGATGCAGGGCTCCGATGATCTTCCGGGTTTCTTGGTAGATGGTCTCCGGGTTCCAGTGGCCGTTGATGTGTCTCAGAGCCTCGGCGATCCTGTTGTGTTCCCGGAGCCACAGCGTATGCAGACAGATCAGAGGCATCCCCTCATTGAGCCGACCGTCTCCGGCATGGAAGCACTCCACTCGCTCGCCATGCAGACTCTGGTGGCAGGGGGAGGGCACGGCGGCGACGGAGGGGAGGTAGGGCCGCCCCTTGGGGTCCCTGAATCGCTCACTGACGGCCAGCTTCCCGTTGAGGCCGGAG
>NC_139921.1:1267500-1312500 GCF_963514095.1 Eutrigla gurnardus
AGAAGATAAACGTGTCATCAATAGGCTCTCCGTGCATAAAAAAACGAGGAGGACGCGGCTCCTCAAGCGTTCGTGTAACTTCCTGGGAAGCTCTGACTGCACATGAAGAGCGGGTCCACGGACGCCACCTTGGCGGCGATGAAGGAGTGGATGCAGTGAAGGACGGCGGTGAGATTAGCGAACTCCAGTTCCTGGAAGAGACGGAGAGAGACACAGATAAGGTCCGTGATGTTCAAACAATAAACAATAAACCACGTTATCGAACTTAACATCACCAGGGAGCAAGAAGTCCTCACTAGCTTACTGGTATAAGTAAGTAAGTAAGTCAGTAAGTAAGTAGGTAAGTAAGTAAGTAAGTAAATAAAGTAGGTAAGTAAGTAAGTAGGTAAGTAAGTAAAGTAGGTAAGTATGTAAGTAGGTAAGTAAGTAAGTAGGTAAGTAAGCAAGCAAGTAAGTAAGTAAGTAAGTATGTAATTAAGCAAGTAAGTAAGTAAAGTAGGTAAGTATGTAAGTAGGTAGGTAAGTAAGTAAAGTAAGCAAGTAAGTAAGTATGCAAGTAGGTAAGTAAGTAAAGTAGGTAAGTAAGTATGTATGTAACTAAGCAAGCAAGTAAGTAAGTATGTAAGTAAGTAAAGTAGGTAAGTATGTAAGTAAGTAGGTAAGCAAGCAAGCAAGTAAATAAGTATGTCAGTATGTAATTAAGCAAGTAAGTAAGTAAAGTAGGTAAGTAAGTATGTAAGTAAAGTAGGTAAGTATGTAAGTAGGTAAGTAAGTACCGTAGATGACCAAATAATCGCCCGCGTGCAAATACGCGCCTGTGCTCTAATAGCCGCCGGGGTCCGACCTCATTTGGCATAATAAACGCCGGTTCAATTAAACGCCCGGGCGATTAAGTGTTTACCATAGTCTTGCACAGAAAACAAAAGTTTTTTTTTAACAGCACTTCACCGGCTCTCACCTCTTCTGTCAGTCAGCCCCTCCTCTCGCTCTCTCTCTCTCTCTCGCATGCAGGCGCGCGCGCACACACACACACACAGACACACAAACACAGGCGCGCTAGACTGAGGGATATAGGGATATAGATAAATGCGCTAATGTACAGTGTTGAAATTACCGCGATCGACCCCCCCTTCCGTTATCATTCATAACACTGCTCTGATCAGCTCCCTGTGTCGCGGTAACACAGACAAACTGTCTTTGTATTTATTGTCTGATGTCAATAAAGATGCGTCGGGGGGAAAAAGTAGTTTTGTTCCAGTGGTGCTATGGTGAGCTCCTTGTTCTTTGCATGATGGTCTGGTGCTGCTCATTGCAAAAATAAATTGTAGCCTGTTGCAAATACGCGTCTGGTTCTTATAAACGCCTGGGCTCCAAGTCGATTTAGCATATTAAACGCCCGGGCTACTAAATGGTCATCTACGGTATGTAAGTATGTAATTAAGCAAGTAAGTAAGTAAAGTAGGTAAGTAAGTAAAGTAGGTAAGTATGTAAGTAGGTAAGTAAGCAAGCAAGTAAGTAAGTAAGCAAGTAAGTAAGTATGTAAGTATGTAATTAAGCAAGTAAGTAAGTAAAGTAGGTAAGTAAGTAAAGTAGGTAAGTAAGTAAGTAGGTAAGTAAGTAATAAGCAAGCAAGTAAGTAAGTATGTAAGTATGTAATTAAGCAAGTAAGTAAGTAAATAAAGTAGGTAAGTAAGTAAGTAGGTAAGTAAGTAAGTAGGTAAGTAAGTAGGTAAGTAAGTAAGTAGGTAAGTAAGTAAGTAAGTAGTAAGCAAGCAAGTAAGTAAGTATGTAAGTATGTAATTAAGCAAGTAAGTAAGTAAGTAAATAAAGTAGGTAAGTAAGTAAGTAGGTAAGTAAGTAAAGTAGGTAAGTAAGTAATAAGGTAAGTAAGTAAAGTAGGTAAGTATGTAAGTAGGTAAGTAAGTAAGTAGGTAAGTAAGCAAGCAAGTAAGTATGTAAGTATGTAATTAAGCAAGTAAGTAAGTAAGTAAAGTAGGTAAGTATGTAAGTAGGTAGGTAAGTAAGTAAAGTAAGCAAGTAAGTAAGTATGCAAGTAGGTAAGTAAGTAAAGTAGGTAAGTAAGTATGTATGCAACTAAGCAAGCAAGTTAGTATGTAAGTAAGTAAAGTAGGTAAGTATGTAAGTAAGTAGGTAAGCAAGCAAGCAAGTAAATAAGTATGTCAGTATGTAATTAAGCAAGTAAGTAAGTAAAGTAGGTAAGTAAGTAGGTAAGTATGTAAGTAAAGTAGGTAAGTATGTATGCAAGTAGGTAAGTAAGTAAGTATGCAAGTAGGTTAGTAAGTAAGTATGCAAGTAGGTAAGTAAGTATGGAAGAAGGTAAGTAAGTAAGTATGTAAGAAAGTATGTATGTAAGTAATTAAGTAAGTAGGTAAGTAAGTAAGTAGTAAGCAAGCAAGTAAGTAAGTATGTAAGTATGTAATTAAGCAAGTAAGTAAGTAAGTAGGTAAGTAAGTAAGTAGGTAAGTAAGTAAGTAAAGTAGGTAAGTAAGTAAGTAGGTAAGTAAGTAAGTAGGTAAGTAAGTAAAGTAGGTAAGTATGTAAGTAGGTAGGTAAGTAAGTAAAGTAAGCAAGTAAGTAAGTAAGTATGCAAGTAGGTAAGTAAGTAAAGTAGGTAAGTAAGTATGTATGTAACTAAGCAAGCAAGTAAGTATGTAAGTAAGTAAAGTAGGTAAGTATGTAAGTAAGTAGGTAAGCAAGCAAGCAAGTAAATAAGTATGTCAGTATGTAATTAAGCAAGTAAGTAAAGTAGGTAAGTAAGTAGGTAAGTATGTAAGTAAAGTAGGTAAGTATGTATGCAAGTAGGTAAGTAAGTAAGTATGCAAGTAGGTTAGTAAGTAAGTATGCAAGTCGGTAAGTAAGTATGGAAGAAGGTAAGTAAGTAAGTATGTAAGAAAGTATGTATGTAAGTAATTAAGTAAGTAGGTAAGTAAGTAAGTAAGTAAAGTAGGTATGTATGTAAGTAAAGTAGGTAAGTACGCAAGTACGAGGTAAGTAAGTATGTAAGTAAGTAAGTAAGTAGGTGAGTATGTAAGTAAAGTAGCTTGGTAAGTAAGTAAGTATGTGAGTAAGTATGTAAGTAAAGTAGCTATGTAAGTAAGTAAGTAAGTAAGTAAGTAAGTAAGTAGTAAGTAAAGTAGCTTAGTAAGTAAGTAAGTAAGTAAGTATCTGATTAAGTAAGTAGGTAAGTATGTAAGTAAAGTAGCTTCGTAAGGAAGTACGTATGTGAGTAATTAAGTAAGTAAGTAAGGAGGTAAGTATGTAAGTAAAGTAGCTTGGTAAGTAAGTATGTGAGTGAGTAAGTAAGTAAGTAAGTGAGAAATAAATGTAAAAACAAACATGGCGTCACCTTCATCTCTATCTGGTTGCTCTCAGCACTCTTGAAGAGGAGCTTGACCCTCGTCTTCCCGTCATCGGAGGAGCCTTTCAGTTGAGAGAACTTGTATCTCCACCGTGGCGTCTGCAAGGAGAGAGATGATGAAGGTTATTAGTATTAACGAGCTGAAACGCAACAGAGACACCGGCACGATCAAACCCGACATTTCAGAAAGGAAATATAGAATTATGATAAAAGGACATCAGCTGTATCCACTGAAAATGAGATTTCCAGAATAATCTCAAAATGTACCTTTAACGATAGCATGACATCTCTTCATTCAGAACGTTGGCGACTTGTTTTCTCTGAATACTGCCCCCCCCTCTCGGCTCTCTTATTTTATTTCCCCCTACAGTGGCCCTGATACGCCGTCGGAGGAAGCTACATGAAGAAGTCCAGAGTTTGGTCTCGAGTGAGATTCACCTTGGAGGCCTCGGAGCAGCTGAATCCGGATCCAAAGTCCACGGTGAAGCAGAGTACGCTGCCCTGGCTGCTGCACATGTAGCTCTTACACTGTACACACACAGTAACACACACACACGTTAGAGTTTACACACACATGCATGTAGTACAGACACACATGAAGACCATGGAAGCACATTCTTATAGTATCACTAATATCAACAATGGCAAACCGGCACAGGAGTGGAATGCAGCCCAAACCGGCACAGGAGTGGAATGCAGCCCAAACCGGCACGGGAGTGGAATGCAGCCCAAACCGGCACAGGAGTGGAATGCAGCCCAAACTGGCACAGAAGTGGAATGCAGCCCAAACTGGCACAGGAGTGGAATGCAGCCCAAACTGGCACAGAAGTGGAATGCAGCCCAAACCTTTATGAATGTTTTTGTTAACGAGTGAGAATTCTGGGATCTGCATAATGAAGTGATCTTTAATAACCCAGCTGAGATGATCAGGAAGATGATCCTGGAGTCAACCGAAGTCAACCAAACTAGAAACGTTTTAAACTGGTTTTATCAGGATATGGTGTATGAGGTCTGCTGTGCATCTCCAACACATGCAGTTTATCATCCATTACATTAAGTTTCCTATAGAAAACCTTGAGTCCGAACTCACGGAGCTCCAACGGGAACCGACTCCCGGCTGAAACACACAAAAGGAGAAGCAGCATTGTTCCTATTGTTGCACTATGATAATGAATCATCATAAACCAGAAGGATTGGCACCAAAGAAGCAGCACATTCAAGGCAACTCATATGATTTACCTAGCTATGGTAACTCATAAGTTACCTCCTATTGCTGCTGGATCAGGAACCTGTTATGTTACCTGAGAGAGAGGCAATATTCAGAGAAAAAAGGTCCCAACATTTATAAAGTCGTATATTTAGGATGCTAACAAGCAGCAACACCTCGTTAAGGTAACATTTCCTCTGCATACTGCCCCCCCCCCCCCCCGCTCCGTGGTACATTTGAGTAGTTCCAACTCTAAAAGCAGATTAGAATATAATAATAATTATGATGTTTGTAATGCATTAGAGACGGTGGTGGTTTTACTCCAAAGCTTTTGTTCACAGAAAGAAGGATGGAGATCCCAGAAGAGAAATATGGAACAACAAGACTCCTCAGGGTCTAAAGACCTCCTCAAGGCCACGTTGGGTAAGACCCCCCCCCCCGACCCAGTTTGAAGGTTCTCTGACGACGTTCCTCACGGAGCCACGGGAGACTCGTCTAATTGGCCGGAGAACACAGAATCCCAAGTTTCAACTGAAATGCTTCATGGCGTTCCTCCCGAGGAAGCTGTCCCACATTTGCATCATTAAAGACTGAAAAAATGCCACATTATCATATTTGATACTTCTGTGCTTTGAAGGGACCGAGTCACGGTCACAACTTATTCAACCCTGCTGCTGGTCTACTTCACAGACAGACAGGGGGTCCGCAGACAGACAGGGGGTCCACAGACAGACAGGGGGTCCACAGACAGACAGGTGGTCCGCAGACAGACAGGGCGTCCACAGACAGACAGGGGGTCCACAGACAGACAGGTGGTCCGCAGACAGACAGGGGGTCCACAGACGGACAGGTGGTCCACACACAGACAGGTGGTCCACACACGGACAGGTGGTCCGCAGACAGACAGGTAGTCCACACACAGACAGGTGGTTCACAGACAGACTGGTGGTCCGCAGACAGACAGGTGGTCCACACACAGACAGGTGGTCCACAGACAGACAGGGGGTCCACAGACAGACAGGGGGTCCGCAGACAGACAGGTGGTTCACAGACAGACAGGTGGTCCGCAGACAGACAGGTGGTCCACAGACAGACAGGTGGTCCGCAGACAGACAGGTGGTCCACACACAGACAGGTGGTCCACAGACAGACAGGTGGTCCGCAGACAGACAGGTGGTCCGCACACAGACAGGTGGTCCGCAGACAGACAGGTGGTCCGCAGACAGACAGGGGGTCCACAGACAGACAGGGGGTCCACAGACAGACAGGTGGTCCACAGACAGACAGGTGGTCCGCAGACAGACAGGGGGTCCACAGACAGACAGGGGGTCCACAGACAGACAGGTGGTTCACAGACAGACAGGTGGTCCGCAGACAGACAGGTGGTCCACACACAGACAGGTGGTCCACACACAGACAGGTGGTTCACACACAGACAGGTGGTCCGCAGACAGACAGATGGTCCACACACAGACAGGTGGTTCACACACAGACAGGTGGTCCGCAGACAGACAGGTGGTCCACACACGGACAGGTAGTCCACACACAGACAGGTGGTCCACACACGGACAGGGGGTCCACACACAGACAGGTGGTCCACAGACAGACAGGTGGTCCACAGACAGACAGGTGGTTCACAGACAGACAGGTGGTCCGCACACGGACAGGTAGTCCACAGACAGACAGGTGGTCCGCAGACAGACAGGTGGTCCGCAGACAGACTGGTGGTCCGCAGACAGACTGGTGGTCCGCAGACAGACAGGTGGTCCGCAGACAGACTGGTGGTCCACACACGGACAGGTAGTCCACACACAGACAGGTGGTCCACAGACAGACAGGTGGTTCACAGACAGACAGGTGGTCCGCACACGGACAGGTAGTCCACAGACAGACAGGTGGTCCGCAGACAGACAGGTGGTCCGCAGACAGACTGGTGGTCCGCAGACAGACTGGTGGTCCGCAGACAGACAGGTGGTCCGCAGACAGACTGGTGGTCCACACACGGACAGGTAGTCCACACACAGACAGGTGGTCCACACACAGACAGGTGGTTCACAGACAGACAGGTAGTCCACACACGGACAGGTGGTCCACACACGGACAGGTGGTCCACAGACAGACAGGTGGTTCACAGACAGACAGGTGGTCCACACACGGACAGGTGGTCCACACACGGACAGGTAGTCCACAGACAGACAGGTAGTCCACAGACAGACAGGTGGTCCACACACAGACAGGTAGTCCACAGACAGACAGGTGGTCCACACATGGACAGGTGGTCCACAGACAGACAGGTGGTCCACAGACAGACAGGTGGTCCACAGATAGACAGGTAGTTCACAGACAGATAGGTGGTCCGAGGACAGACAGGTAGTCCACAGACAGACAGGTAGTCCACAGCTAGACAGGTAGTTCACAGATAGACAGGTAGTCCACAGACAGACAGGTGGTCCACAGATAGACAGGTAGTTCACAGATAGACAGGTAGTCCACAGACATACAGGTAGTCCACAGACAGACAGGTAGTCCACAGACATACAGGTAGTCCACAGATAGTCCACAGACAGACAGGTGGTCCACAGACATACAGGTGGTCCGCAGACAGACAGGTAGTCCACAGACAGACAGGTGGTCCGAGGACAGACAGGTAGTCCATAGACAGACAGGTAGTCCACAGATAGACAGGTGGTCCGAGGACAGACAGGTAGTCCATAGACAGACATGTGGTCTGCAGATACACAGGTAGTCCACAGACAGACAGGTAGTCCACAGACATACAGGTGGTCCGAGGACAGACAGGTAGTCCACAGACAGACAGGTGGTCCGCAGATAGACAGGTGGTCCGAGGACAGACAGGTGGTCCACAGACAGACAGGTAGTCCACAGACAGACAGGTGGTCCACACATGGACAGGTAGTCCACAGACAGACAGGTGGTCCGCAGAAAGACAGGTGGTCCGCAGACAGACAGGTAGTCCACACACGGACAGGTAGTCCACAGACACACCGGTAGTCTACAGACAGACCGGTAGTCCACAGACACACCGGTAGCCCACAGACAGACCGGTAGTCCACAGACACACCGGTAGCCCACAGACAGACCGGTAGTCCACAGACAGACCGGTAGTCCACAGACAGACAGGTAGTCCACAGACAGACAGGTGGTCTGCAGACAGACCGGTAGTCCACAGACAGACCGGTAGTCCACAGACAGACCGGTAGTCCACAGACACACAGGTAGTCCACAGAAAGACAGGCTCTGGGTTTTTACAGACCCTTCAGACCAGATTATTGCCGTCGAGGCAGCAACGTGCAGAGGAACACACTCGACAGGCCTGCTGGGCCTAGCAACGGTTGCTAGGCTGCGGTTGGACAGTCTTAAACTCGTACATTCATTGATTCGGTTGAAGGCAGAGCTCCGCTAATCCTCCTCAAGTTCACCGTTCCTGCTCCTGTCTGTGAGTCTCAGGTCATATTCTCATCATACATCATCATTTACACAATGGAGACTGGATGGAGACACGGTGGAGACAGGATGGAGACACGGTGGAGACACGGTGGAGACACGGTGGAGTCAGGATAGAGACAGGATGGAGACACGGAGACATGATGGAGACATGGTGGAGACCTGATGGAGACACGGTGGAGACAGGATGGAGACACGGTGGAGTCAGGATAGAGACAGGATGGAGACACGGTGGAGTCAGGATAGAGACAGGATGGAGACACGGAGACATGATGGAGACATGGTGGAGACCTGATGGAGACACGGTGGAGACAGGATGGAGACACGGTGGAGTCAGGATAGAGACACGGTGGAGACACGGTGGAGTCAGGATAGAGACAGGATGGAGACACGGAGACATGATGGAGACATGGTGGAGACCTGATGGAGACACGGTGGAGACAGGATGGAGACACGGTGGAGTCAGGATAGAGACAGGATGGAGACACGGAGACATGATGGAGACATGGTGGAGACCTGATGGAGACACGATGGAAACAGGATGGAGACACGATGGAGACATGTTGGTGACCTGATGGAGAGACGGTGGAGACATGATGGAGACATGGTGGAGACCTGATGTAGACATGGTGGTGACCTGATGGAGAGACGGTGGAGACATGATGGAGACATGGTGGAGACCTGATGGAGACATGGTGGTGACCTGATGGAGAGACGGTGGAGACATGATGGAGACATGGTGGAGACCTGATGGAGACATGGTGGTGACCTGATGGAGAGACGGTGGAGACATGATGGAGACATGGTGGAGACCTGATGGAGACATGATGGAGACAAGATGGAGACCTGATGGAGACAGGATGGTGGTCACAGGTGCAGCATCCACTCGGTCTAACTGTCGCTGCAGACACATGAGTGACTCCATCGGTGACCTCACTGTGATAGCGGCGGCCTGCTGCTGCTGGTCACAGGTGCAGCGTGTCCTCGGCGGCCTGCTGCTGCTGGTCACAGGTGCAGCGTGTCCTCTGCCGGGTGCTGCTGCTGGTCACAGGTGCAGCGTGTCCTCGGCGGCCTGCTGCTGCTGGTCACAGGTGCAGCGTGTCCTCGGCGGCCTGCTGCTGCTGGTCACAGGTGCAGCGTGTCCGCGGCCGCGTGCTGCTGCTGGTCACAGGTGCAGCGTGTCCTCGGCGGCCTGCTGCTGCTGGTCACAGGTGCAGCGTGTCCGCGGGCGCGTGCTGCTGCTGGTCACAGGTGCAGCGTGTCCTCGGCGGCCTGCTGCTGCTGGTCACAGGTGCAGCGTGTCCTCGGCGGCCTGCTGCTGCTGGTCACAGGTGCAGCGTGTCCTCGGCCGCGTGCTGCTGCTGGTCACAGGTGCAGCGTGTCCTCGGCGGCCTGCTGCTGCTGGTCACAGGTGCAGCGTCGGTCTAATCCTTCACACACTAACCAGTGATGCTGGAGCGGTAATAGTCGTTTAGTGAGATTTGTTCCTCACCCCGAAGACAAGAGGCCAGCACATTTCCTCCCATGAGCGCTGCTGAAGGACTCTTCACAGTCTGGGGTGTGTGCTGGTCCTCCTAAGTCCCATGTGGATCCGGATGCCCCTCTTTGAAAGGCTCCGGGAAGCGGCTACGGGAAGCGGCTCAAGGTGCCGCGTAGAGATTGGGGTATTTGCCGAGCCGATCATGAGGTTCTCAGCCATGAAGACTTTTCTCTTGTAAAACTGAAACGTACTATTTGAAATACTTCAGAGGGATAAATCTGGCCTCCGTATGGAGTCTCAGCAGACCGAACCCACACATAAGCACTTAATCCTCCAAAGCAGTTCACTGTGACGGGACTGTACCGGGAAGTAAATATTCACAATATTCACTCCCCCCCTCATATTTGCCGACATGTTTTACTTAAATCCCCGTAGAGGATAGAGACACACAAAATTAACTTTTTGTAGGCTTTTCCTCTAAATGAAAGCAGACGGGGAGGGAGTCGCCTTGAAGGAGCAGCAAGGGGGGGACAACAGGACAACACCCAACTTCCTGTGCAGTTCTTCTCTAGTTCTGGGTTCTGCTCGTGTCCTGGTCACTACCTGGAGCATGAGGCGGGACCTGCAGTCCAATCAGGTTCACAGGTAGTCCAGCTCCTCCAGGATCCACATCCATCTGTGAGGATGAAGGTTTGCTTTGTCTCCCCGCTGGGTCTCAAGAACCTGGAGGAGGACCAGGAGACCGGGAAAGGACCGTGTGCATCAGGACCTTCGGGCCCTTCTGGTATTTCAGCGGCTGGTAAAGCTCCAGGAATTAGCATGTGCAGAATTAAGTGGCCAATGTAATTAAGTCCAGTGGACTCCTGACTCCAGCGAGCACACGAGCCTCCCGGAGATAAAGGGACTCAACGGCTCGGAGACTTTCCGATCAGTTTGTTGCCTTCAACCCCACAGGAAACCATTTAATTAGATCTGGTTTCCATGTTGACCCGGAATGGGTTTCAGTCTGCCAGTGATGCAAACGTCCTCTGACAGGAGCTCGGCGTTGAAATATTTATAAATGTCCCTATTTAAGGGTCCCGAGCAGCAGAGGCCCCGGGCTCCATCGCATTCTTAGCCTTTATCTTCGCTCGGCTGGACTAGGGGGGGGTGACGAGTCCGACCTGACATGTGGCAGACTTCCTTAATTCCTGAACACAATGTGTGATCATGACACTTTAAAAGTTCAGTCCTGAATACGGAGGAGTTGAGTCCACCATCAGAGTCCAGATGAGACCTGCTAGATCTCATTGTCAGGAAGACAAACCGCTCACATGGAAGAAGAGACGAGAATTTACTTTGTTCTTTTACTATAATATAACATCGCTATGGAGACCACCTGTCAATCACCAGGTAGCCCCGCCCCTAAAGCATCTCCTGTTGACTCAAAATGAACCAAAGAAATCACACATATTCTACTTGTTGTACTTGAAGGAGGTTTTTACTGTGTACAGGAAGTAGCATCACAGTGTTTGAGGATGGGACTCGAACACGCGGGCATCAGCAGACGTGAGCGTTGGCGAGCCGCGGTGCGAGCGCTATGACACATTCACACAGGAAGGGAGCAGACATAAGGACTTAAGGAGGCAATTTACTGGCTCATTGGTGTGAAGAGCAGCTCTTTAGTTTACTCTCGCCAGATATATTTAATATAACAATAACATTCATGGAAAACAGAGCCGCCTGCTTCCAGTCTGACACGAAATGGATTCAGTGACCAAGCGTTAAATTGGAAGGAAGGAGCAAGAAATCATCTCACACTGTTTTACTGTTAACTAGAAGGTAACAGTTATTAATGAGCAACCCCGTCTCTATTAAATAGATCTCATACATAGATATTATAGTACATAATGCTTTAAAACAATAATCATAACACATTTTTATAGTAACTTGTAGTCCGAGCGGATCAAAGAGTTACAACATTTATAAAATGGTGGGTTTGCTGCTCGTTCATATCAATTAAATAACAACAATAAATCAAAGGATTATATAGTGCTTTTTGGGTATTCCAAAACACTCAGACATCTGATTATAACATCATATTCATTTTTATGATTCTAAGCTGCAGTTAATGATTGTTTGATAGAGTTGTTGATTAATGAGCAGCTTACTAACACTTGAAGGCATGCTTTTAATATTTTAATATTCATACGCTGTGTCTCACCAACACGCTGCACACACTAATCTGAGAAAGCCCGAGGAGCCTGGATGTGTCAACTTGGAGAGCAACGATGATGAAACAGCAGTGAGTCCTGACGCATGGAGTCCCTTAAGGGTTCAGACCGACCGACCGACCTGACCCCTGACCCCTGAACCCTGACCTCAGAACCTTCCGGCTGGACGGTGGAATTATTAGACCGTGTTTCCACTTGGAAAACGGACTTCTCTGCATAGAAACCAACTCATGCGGTTCTTCGTTAAAGTCGGATGTCGTTGCTACGGATTAACGTTTTTCCCAACTCACTTAAAACCAGATGTTTCATAAAACCAAAGATCAATGACTCTTTTTGTATTGATTTACGATTATGACGATCAGGAGTATTTTAGGACTTCTTGAACTAAAATAATGCTGTATGTAAATGTGTTTACGTTGCTTCCACTGAGCTAACATACACAGAGAAGTTCGGATAACAACACACACAGAGGGACAGCAACGTCTCTGCTCGGCAGACATCGTTCGGAATAGTAAGTCTTAAAAACACCAGAAACACATCGTACATTATAATATCATGTATATAAAATCATGGTGCTTTTCAGTTAGCCTATTAGCTGGTTTGACTTGCATTGAGAAATCATTAGGCTAACTAGCATGCTATAGGCTATCTGAAAAGCACCATGCCAGTCTCTAGGTTTGTGAAGGGTAAGTGAGGATTTGGATTTTATTTTAACTCCAAAGGCCCAGGTGACTTTATCAGGATGCATAGTATCCTGGATCCATGTAATAACTGGCCTTTAAAAATAAAAATCTGCCTGCCTCTATGGGAGTTTAACAGAGGTGGCCATACTTATGCACCCTGTATTTTAATAAAGAACATTTATCTCTTTACGATACATTATTCATTCACAAAGAAAACTGGTGTCCTAAAAGGTAGGATTTTTCCTCATTTGTTTAATTAAGGAATTAAGATCAATTCACAAAAGGTGATTTTTATTCCTCTTTTTATTAGCTTTTTTTTTAACATTTAGCATGGGGTGCCTAAACGTATGCATAGCACTGTATAAATATATATATATATATATATATATATATATAAATACTCACTCGTATCCGCTGCACCTCCAGGAAGACAGCTCGTTGGAAGGACTTCTCCCAGACCGCCAGGTCCGTAGCCAGCTCCACCCTGAAGGTGTGGCTCTGGCCGTGACCCACCAGGATACTGAAGCACAGGGAGTCGCCGTCCTGCTGCTCGGGCGAGTGTTCGAGTCCCAGGTATAGCCGGGCCTGGAGCCAGCAGTCCTCCGCCATCCACAGCTGCAACACAACGTCTCAGTGACGACAGGCCGCTGCATCGCCCTTCACCAGTAAACTCCAAGTAAATTTGCCACTTTATAAATATATATAGCCGATATAAACAAGTTGCCTGGTTCCGCTAACACCGGATGTTGGCTGTTGCCATGACAACAAGTGAAAACTACCGCTAGCATCTTAGCCCAACCGCCCCGATCAATAAACACTTTTTTCCCCTACATTGGCCCGAATATGCCGTCGTAAAACTCCTCGACTCCTCGGTTTATTTTATATATATAGTTATCTATTTATGACCTTCGGTCAACAGAGCTCCAGGAACACTGTTCTATGTGATAACGAGCTCAGATGAAAGCTGCAGTCATCAAATTTTGAACATCCCTGACTCATCACAGCAGCCGGCTCTGAACATACCTTGTGGACCTTGAAGAGAACCTCATAGAGGTTATATGTTGTCTCAGCGTGTCCCCAGTCTGCAGCACTGATCTGAGAAATAAACATCAAGAAGGTGAGATGAAGAGGCAGCACATCAGAAAGGACTTTTCACACTTGTTAGCGGAACATCCTTCTCTAAATACTTCAGGCAAATGAGAGGCGGGCAGGTGGATGAGTGGTGTGAAGGGTCGGAGGACAGGTAGACTTCACATCCACAATGATCCGGGTCCGGAGACTCAGACTGGAAGCTCCATCACACTAACATCATCATCAGGGTCAAGACATTTTCTTTTAGAGTCTAAATCCCGAACCAGTCCCTGAAATGAATTGAGCCAAACCATTTTTTCTTCAAAAAATGTAACTGTTTTCAGACCGAGGACCCCCAAGGCCTATAGAGACCTGGTGAAGGGACCCCCTATTACATGTCATGTAAAACATGACTTGAAAAACGTTGAAGACCTCTGGTGTAGAACTCCTCTCACCAACACCTCGCCATGTTTGATTGGTCTGCATCAGCTCAAATAATACTTTTCTTGTACTGCTGCTCTGCATTCAGGTGGACTTCATGCTGCTCTGCCCGGCTCCCATCAGGCTGCACTTATATTATATATTATATTATATATATATATAAGCACCAACAGCTCCAGCTCCAGCCTCGCTGCCTGAGTTCAGCTTGAAAAGAAAACATCAGACACGTTTCCTGCAGCACCATATATGGTCAACTCAGACGTTCATGTTAAGGTGCCTCTGCAGAGACGGTGATGCTGCTTTGGGAATGTTCTGGTAGCTGGAGAGAAAACAGACCCAAGAACCTCTAACACGCAGCGATGCAGGAGGAACCGCAGCGAGGAACTCTGCCGGACTGGAGTCCAGGTCTGAGGACTAACAGCTGGAGTTCCCGTCTCCACCCTTTCACTTTTCGTGAAACGCACATATTTGCTCTCTTGCCGAGTGCACACTGTGTCCGTCTGGTAAATACGAAGCTCAGCTTGAAGACGGGAAATGGATTACATCGTGTTTCGTCTGTACAAAAACGTAAGGTCGAGCAAGAGGTTGCCAGGCAACCGGCGGAGACTGCAGAAAGCTACTCTGCCCAATGTTCAAGAAAGCCAGTAAGAATATTTTACAAACTGTTGAAATAGTAGAAAATTGTGAAATGTAAAATCAATAAAAGTAAGATATACGGTATAATAGTGCCGATCACAGGCGATACTCTTCAACATGTATTGACTAGTATAAGCATTCTCACACTCTTTAGGAAAACTCATTAAATGTATAATACATGTGTTGTAACCACATTTCATTATTAAGGCTATACAATCCTTGAGGGCATTAATTACTGAGACTGTGTTACTTTGATGAGGAGCTGCATCTCCTGAACACTTTGAATTCCAGCAAGGTCAGGATGCGTAATGCAACCCAGAATAATGACGGGCTGAAACTCTCGGCCGGATCGTGTCACGCAAAGATAGCGTCAGCAGGTTTTAGACTTTTGAGAGCAGCACTGTCAACGTTAACGACAACGTAAACGCTGAATCAGCTCCTTTTACTGGTCAACACGCCTTCACCAGATTAGAGGGAATATCAGAATACACTTGAGCTGGAATAAAAACATGAACCAGGTCTGAGCTTAGTCGTAGCGTAAGGTCCAATCCTGATTCCGAAGACCACCCTCCCAAATGTGGCACAACCCATTTTTCTCTCCCGGACGATGAGTCGTGATCGGTGTGGTCCAAAAGGTAAAAGGTCATTGAAGTCATTTTTACTCGTACATTTCAGAGCCGTTAGATATAAAAATAACAAATGACCCTTTTATTTATTGCAGAGATCTTCAACAGGGGGTCTGGAGAGTTACTGCAGGGGGTCCCCGAAATTATTTGATCTCAAACTTTTTTTCTTCTGAAAATTGTCCAAAAATCCACCTTAACATGACTCCAACCTATATAAAGCACCTCCACCAGTTCTCTATGGGCCTTGGTGGTCCTTGGCCTGAAAACGTTGGAGACCCTGGTGTAGATAGTTTGGGCCCAGTCGGAGAGGGGGAACGTGTCACAGTATAGGGCTGTTCGATTTTGCCCAAAAATAAAATCCCGATTTTCTTCTCTCAAAATCCGATTTTCGTTTACGATCACCATTATTTTGTGAAATGACAGAAGGCAAAGAAATGATTTCAAATATACTGTTTTTTATTGAACATTTTGCAAATAATTTCCCCGTTGGGATTTGAGTGCAAACCTTGCTCTTATTAAACAAAAAATCCCTCACGGGATTAAAATAAAGAACAATTCATGAACTTTTGCCATCTGGCTTTGCTCCATGTTATCGTTTCTTTATGGATACAAAATCAAAACTACGAGGAAAACGTTTTCGTTTCTGCGGTGACTGGGAGGGACGACAGGCGCTCGGCTATCTACTGCTAACGTCTACGGGGTGATTTGAGGTGAGTAACTTCATGCTAAAACACACATATTTATGTCGTTTTGCAACACTATTTGAGCTAAACGAGCGCTGTGGTGTCTCGTACGGACCCAACCTGTGTTGCATAGGTCTTGGAATTGTTTTCTGAGGCCCAGGAAAGCAGATAAAAGTTGCCCCAATGGGTTAGCATTGTAGCGAGTCTGGAAGGCTGCCAGGCAGGTACAGATCTCGGGCTAGGCAACGTCAATTTTTGTCGGGTTTTTTGCTTCTAATAAGTCGGGATGACCCTGAGGACAACGGACATGGGGTCAAAAATGACCGGATTTCTCCTTTAAGGTGTGTCCATTAAACAATTAATGAATAAAGTGCAGAACTTTAACTGAACTAAAAAAAAATTTTTTTTTTTTTTTAGTTTTTCATGTTTTTAACATCGTCCTAACTACATAATCACGATTACAATTTGAAATTGATTAATCGAACAGGCCTACACTAGTAATTCCATGCCTCCACTGTGATACATGTTGACAGATCTTGCCATCAGATTGTAAAAATGAAAACAATAACAGTAAATCATCATGTACAATCCTCGTTCCACTGCCATATACAGTCAGCCATAATCACAACAAATATAAACCGGGTGCTGCCCGCCTGTCTTCTCTCATTAAGTTATAACTGAAGCAAACAGTATGTTAGAGATGCTGCCAGCTTGTTTCACGAATACACAGATCACAGATCAGAGAGCAGCAGCTTAAGCTCTGACACATTCTCATGCTGAGCTGAATCCACAGTAAGCAGGGTTTGCACCTGACTGAGTGTAAGTCGGTGCGATGGGAAAACATTTCAAATGAGCCTATAATTGCATCTGAATGAAGCAATTGATCAAGTATTAAAATGATATGAGAGTAATTACCGGGGGACTTCTGAAGATCTGAAAGTATGGTCCTCTTAGCGCCAGGAACCTGAACAGGGAGGTCGGACCGGCGACGGCCGGGGGGCTTTCACACGCCCAGCCCATGTGAACAATCTGCAGATACACAGTTCTACATCAGTGTTCTACTTCATAATATACAGGATAAAAGATGTGTACTTTACGAGGGATTGAACGAGTACTACGACGGCGTATTAGAGCCACTGTAGAGAAAAAACGAAGCCGAGAAAGGGTGGCAATATTCAGAGAGAAAAACTACGAAAGAGTACGATGCTAACAACCGGCATCTATGCTAGCAAACTTCCCATGAATGTAGGCATTTATGTTTCTAATGAATCCATCACAACTAGGGCTGAAACTCCAGTTACTCGATTACAAAAAATGCTTGAGGCAAAACATCTGCCTCAAACCTCGATTCAATTCCTATCTCGGCATTATGCAGCTGCTCAGCAGGTCATTGTTCCGCGCGGACCGTTGTTGTAATACACCATCGTAGTACTCGCTCAATCAATGGCCGAGTAGTAAAATGTGTAATGAGTGGAAGAAGCACAGTGAGGCTCCGTTTGAAAGACTTCCCACTGTACAGCCTTTTATCTACCAGACAGACTGGGACGTTTCCCTGCTTCCCTCCGAGCAGCAGATCTGGACTGGATGCACTGCATTAACACTCCACCCTCATCCTGTGATGAATAATGCACATCGTGGTCTACATGATGGTCTGCTGACGTTAACCTTCCAAAATGTTTCCAAGCCGTTGTTTTGGCCTCTGGTTGAGTCCAGAGTTAGTGCGGTTGTATGCAGACGACACCATTCTGTTTCTATAAACTGTATAAACTATGAGTGAACGGCCTAGACAGAGATCTCATGGTCTGCTGCAAGTTATGTATCTGGTTTCAAAAAGGTATGTGGAGTCGGGTCTGTGTTAGCATACCTGATCATCTGAAGAGCAGTATTTGTTGACGATCTTTATCTGTGACGGAAATAAAAACTACAATCAGTGAGATCCACACACACACACACACACACACACACACACACACACACACACACACACACACACACACACACACACACACACACACACACACACACACACACACACACACACACACACACACACACACACACACACACACACACACACACACACACACACGTTTCATTACTTGAGAAAAAGCTGAAAACAATGGCCAACATGAATGCAATACAATGTAATAACCCATTTAATCTCAAGTAACAACATTTTACTATTCAGATGAGCAGCTTTAATAACATGGCATGAGCTGGTAAAGCAGGTTTCACTAATATCTATCTCTTTCTGTCTTGCTAATTATCTCACAATAAGTGGTGCACAAGTGTACAACATAGTATGAATACATGTTTGGGAGAAAAAGCTGCTTTTCTTCATTTCATAGTTCACAGAAAGAAGATGCCACACATTAAATTGAGATGTGAAAACCACCTGGAGGCTCTGTACGAGTGTGAAGTTAGAGTCTCAGAAGCAGTGTTTAGCTCTTGCAGTGTGTATCTTGGAGGTGATGATGATGATGATGAAAAATTTTGCAAACCAGTGCAAAACATTTCCAGACTGAATGGACCCCGACTGTGTCAGCGTTTCACACCCAGCGTGGCGGCTGCTCCCGTCTCACCTCACCTCACTTACAAGCTGAAGGTAAATTGTCACTTGAAACATGCTTTAATTGGCTGCAGCAAGCTGCCCGATCCTTTCTGCTTCAGTGTCTCTAAAAGAACATCAAACAGCATACAGTAGTCCTCCACCCCGCCTGGTGACAGCCATCCACAAACACAGGAACCCGTGGGTGTCAGTCTATTTAAAGGTTGTAGGTCATTAAAACTAAAGTTGCGCTCCCTCCAAAAGGGGGCACACAATTACATCCTGATTGGCCGTTTAGCAATCACACTCCACGTCGGTAATGAGGCGATGCAGGCATGAATTAATCACCTTAAAGAAGGCAGCTGTGCGGTCTGTGAGCACGGGCGTACAGTATGTCTGCATCCCAAACACAAACGTGTCACACCGTCAGTGATGATCAACATGAAACGGGAGGAAATGAGAGAGGAGAATGACTGCTTTGCACTCATTAATGAGGTATGAGGGCTCTTTAATGTGAGCAGAGGCAGAGAGGTGAACCAGTGTTGGGCTGGTAAAAGCTGTCGCTGTCATCGATGTGACTCTGAAAAAACAACCTGTGGGCAACCTCCTATCTTTTCTTTATTGAGATGGTTTTATCAGCTTTAAAAGAGGATGACAGCATAAAAAATCACTAACTAATTCACCAAATGTCCCATCCATCAATTAATCCCTCCGCTGATCCGGGGCCGGGGGGGTCGGATGTCTCGGCTCCTCGTCGTAACTTGAAGTCCGAGTCCGGCCGTCCTACGAAGGAAGCTCAGTCTCTGATTCTTCAGCCTCTACCCAAAGCTCATGACTGTAGATGAGGGTCAGAATGTAGACCGACTGGTAAATCAAGGGCTTTGTCTGGTGGCTAAGCTCCCTCTTCACCACAATGGTCTGGTACTGAACTGATCCATTTTACCATCACCCATTATCCCCCAGACCCCTTCGCTCGGGGCAGAGACCCCAATCCTAACCCCGGATGGTGCAATCCACCAGTTCATTCCCCCAGGCCTCAGACGTGGAGATAATGACCCCCGACTGCGTCACACTCAGCTGCTGCTGAAAGTTCTGAAGGAGCCAACAGAACCACATCGTCTGCAAAGAGACGCAATTCTGAGGTCCTGCTTCACTTTGTGCCCAAAATACAGATGCAGCTCTCACTTTGACGATACAAGGACCGGAGTCGGACGGCTCATAACAACGACCCCAGGACCCTGTGTTCCCACAGTACCCTCCCCACAGGACTTCACGGCCAGGACAGATCTGCAAAGGTCCTCCTGTATCTGAGGTTCAACAAGCCGGCGGAGTCTACTTTCCAGCACCTTGGAATAATCTGTTATCCTGGTAATCGAAGCAGACTCTCTGGTCCCCCTTTTTCAAAAGATGTGATCGACCACCCTGGTCTGCCACTCCATATCTCAAATGTTGTAATTCCATAACTAATAATTACTATTACTTGTAATATATCCACATAAATAATATGATGTACCAGCATTACACAATGTTCTGACAGCAATTACATTTAAATTGGTACTGGATGTCTTCAGAGGTCAATCAAGCCCTCACATATTTAAAATGTTTTTTTCTTTTCACCTTCATTTTGAGTGAAGACTCCTGGGAAGATCTGAGGGAGCCTTTGATGTTGAGCGATGGACTTACGTTCTCCTGTGTCAGGTCACTGATGTTGGTAGATATTGCTTGGAGCCAGTCGGTGCTTTCTGCAGCCGTGCAAAACTGAAGAATATTGGTGCCGGCTCCGTCCAAGGCGAACACTTCAAAACAGTTGGACCTGCAGGAGAGTGGAGGTCAGACTTGGATTCAAAGACGTGTTTTGGAAATTCAGCTCCTTGTTGCTGCTATCAAGCTACGTTTGGTGGATAGCATGCGTTACATGCAGTAAAACTTTGTACATGATGGGCTTTGGACAGAATATGTCTCCTTCTAGTCTCTGGTCGTCGACCCTGTGTGGGTGTGGGGAGGCTTTTAGGACCTCACTACCCCCCCAAACAACGGGTCGATGAGCGGGATGCATTTTCCTGCAGGTTTGATAAGCCAACATTCACACCCCTCACCGAGTCCAACATCAAACAACTACCCCCTCCCACTGAACCCCCACCTACAGATCTGTGGAGAGGATGTGAGTCAGTTCTTGCACCATCTTCAGAGGCAGCAGACCAGGAGAGCACCGGGCATGTCTCCCTCTTATATGGTGCAACAAAGCTAATAAAACCTGAGAGTCTGTGCTGGCCCCCACGCACCTGCTGGCCCCCACCTTCACCAAGAAAACCTCCATCACTGGTGTAAATGACAACAGGCGCGTCGCCCTGACATCATGAAATCCTTCCCAGGAGAGGCCCCTCTCACAGGACCTCAAGTGGACTGCCAACAAAGACCCAGTAAAGAGGACCAGCAGAGGAATGGATGGAGTGAGAATAAAATCTGACCCGAGTACTTCCTGAGTCTATTCATGTACACATCACCTGTCACTGTCAACATGAATCCTACACTGTATATAAAGTACAGAGATCCATTCAGGATTTGTTTACAACTTACAGAACACTTCACTTTTAGTTGTTTTATTTCTTATTTCATCGTTGCTCATTGGTGCTTTTCATATCTATTCATATCACACTTCTGTTCACCACTTCTTATAAATAACAGGTACAAGTTATGTCCAACTTTTACTGGCTTCCATTAACGGGAAGAATCAGCGTGCTAACAGGGAGGGAGCGAATAGACTGTAAATTGTAGCTGAAGTCAGAAGCGTAAAGGAGTCGTTCAGCATTTTGAGAAATAAGTTTATATGCTTTCTGGGAGATCAGAAGATCAATAGCACTCTCATGACGGGGGGGAATATGAAGCTATGAACATTTTGTATTCGGGATCATTGGGGGCATTTCTTTGGATCCGGTCGTCTCCACGGAGGTCCCTTGAGGTTAAGTGGAATTCTCGGTAGATGGGCTGTTAATGGGGTCGTCTAAGGAGAGATCACACACGGTGATACCTTCTGACATTAAATTTGAATGCATCTGCACACTGCTGATACGGAGAGCCGCAGATAGACATGAAGCACTATGTGAAGGTTGAGCATTTCTGTTCGACGGAGTGGAGAATTTGCAATATTAGGGGGAAGTGTGTAAAGGCTAGAAGAACTGTTGAACCGTGGGTAGTGGCCACGGGGGGGGGGGGTACATGAGGTGAATACTGATAAACAGAAACAATGGGAGGAAATGAAGACGGAAGTTCAGCAGCTCCTCATCGTTAAATGTTAGAAAGTCAGCAGTCCCAACAAATCCTCTGGAGAGCTCGACTTTCATACTGAATCTGCACAGACTTGTTAAAATGGTACGTTCCGCTGCCTGTGTACTGACCCGCAGCTCCCCGGGGGGTTTCACTGCTCTTAACTGGACTTCAAATGGATTAAACAAGGGTGCAATTCTCTCGTCATCGGCGTGTCTGACCTCAATCACACGATTCTGTAATTTGTACGACTCTAATGCATCACTGATGGATGTTTTTCACAGCATCTCTTCTCTTTCATTGGCTGCAGAAAACCAGTGAGACTCCACAGTGTATCAGTCGGATCCCGTTAAATGGATGCAAACCCTCTGATAGCATGCAGTAACGGGGGAATGAAGAGCTCCCTGGCAGAGATTAATCAGAGTGAAGGACAGCTGGCGGATCAATGCCAGGAGAACAGAACCGATCAGGAGTTCCTGCTCGAGCCCTCTGGGACTGAATCCTCACTGACAGACGGGAGATTCTTTCTTACATCTGCACCGCTGCCAGTGGCACAAACTATTTAGATCTGCCTGCAGACTCGGCATGATGAATCCACCGAGATGCATCACCTGGTCTACATGCAGCACGGCACGCCGGCCATGTTTTGGGAAGGAAGCCACTTGTTAGTTACGGTGCAAATAGGCAATGTGAGGAGAAAACACGCCATGTGACTGATTAATGAGGCGGGGAGGCTTTGGGCCATTTTCCCTTTTCAGCATAATTAATAACAGAAATATGTTTGCTTTTGATTTTCCTACCAAGAAATGCAAATTTGTAAGTTCGACATTGAATCATGACACTGATCAAACCAGAAGCACACAGCTGAAAGAAAAACATGGGACTGGGTCTTCAAAGTCCAGCATATTCTTTTTATCTACTTCAATATAACGAACGGCTACCATACGCAGACGACTGCATGTTTTTACAGAAGAAACTCTTAATTTGCAAGAGCAGAGCTTCCCTCCGTGTTATCCATGTGGCCTTGTTTTCCTTTTTTAATACGACAACAGGTCTGTAGTCTCAGTGGGTCCCACCACTGGTCTGTAACAGGTCTGTAGTCTCAGTGGGTCCCACCACTGGTCTGTAACAGGTCTGTAGTCTCAGTGGGTCCCACCACTGGTCTGTAACAGGTCTGTAGTCTCAGTGGGTCCCACCACTGGTCCGTAACAGGTCTGTAGTCTCAGTGGGTCCCACCACTGGTCTGTAACAGGTCTGTAGTCTCAGTGGGTCCCACCACTGGTCTGTAACAGGTCTGTAGTCTCAGTGGGTCCCACCACGGGTCTGTAACAGGTCTGTAGTCTCAGTGGGTCCCACCACTGGTCTGTAACAGGTCTGTAGTCTCAATGGGTCCCACCACTGGTCTGTAACAAGTCTGTAGTCTCAGTGGGTCCCACCACTGGTCCGTAACAAGTCTGTAGTCTCAGTGGGTCCCACCACTGGTCCGTAACAGGTCTGTAGTCTCAGTGGGTCCCACCACTGGTCTGTAACAGGTCTGTAGTCTCAGTGGGTCCCCCCACTGGTCTGTAACAGGTCTGTAGTCTCAGTGGGTCCCACCACTGGTCTGTAACAGGTCTGTAGTCTCAGTGGGTCCCACCACTGGTCCGTAACAAGTCTGTAGTCTCAGTGGGTCCCACCACTGGTCTGTAACAGGTCTGTAGTCTCAGTGGGTCCCACCACTGGTCCGTAACAGGTCTGTAGTCTCAGTGGGTCCCACCACTGGTCTGTAACAGGTCTGTAGTCTCAGTGGGTGCTGCCCCCTACAGGTGGGTTGAAGACATGAGGAACTAGTGTTGTAGTCACTCCATCTAACCAAGAGCCGCCGATGACGCATCATGAGGATATTTGCGTCATCAGAATCGAGGAGACCAGAGGAGACCGGAGGAGACCGGAGGAGACCGGAGGAGTCCAGGAGACCAGGAGTCCACAAGACCAGGAGACTTCTGCTCTGAAGTGATCAGGAAAACTGACCACAAAATGTGATTAAATATTTAATTCAGCTCATTTTTTTAGGCCGGTGTATCAGGGCCACTGTAGAAAAAACACGGAGCCGAGAGAGGGGGCAATATTCAGAGAAAGTGGCAAATTTGTGACTTTATAAATATATATAAATGATATAAACAAGTTGCTTGGTTCCGCTAACACCGGATGTTTGCCGTTGCCATGACAACAATAACCATCAACATCGCCTCCCTAAACGAGGCGTTGTCACACGACGGGATGCATCAGGTCGCCTCTTCTTCGTCCCTCGGATTGAAAAAGCAGCAAATCAACTGGTAGGACCGTTTCCATGGAGACCAACAGAAGAGGACCGGCGTCATAATGGAATGCATGAACGGGTCACAGCCGCGTCCTCTCAGTCACGCCCGCCTCGCCCCGCCGTGACCTTTTAAGCCGTTTATGCCGCTGCATAGAGATTGGCATTAAGTGGAGAGTGCTGGCTGAGCCAACAGGCGTGCGTGGTGAACTGTGCACGTGGAGGTGGATGATATCACGCCGGCTTAGCCTTACCTTAATTGATCCGTGCCCGCTTTGTATCTGGAGACTCGGGCCATCAACAGCGGCAGCGAGACGGCGTCCAGCCAGCGCTTCTCGTACCTCGGCTCGCTGGCGGCGGGCGGCGGAGGGGACGGCGCCTGGAACACGAGAACACGGGTTAACCTTCTGATGAAGTCCTTCCATTTATATCCTCTATTGTATGTTTGGCAAGGTGAAAAAAAACACTTGCAGGCAACGTTCATCTCCCATGTGATTATTACTTATGATACAAGTCATTCATAGAAATCAGCTTTTATTCATGAAAACATTCCATCACACTGCAAAATGTGTCACATTGTGATGTCACAATGACGATTTGTTCCTCTGACTGATGGCCAAGCATCAGAAAACATCATAAAAAAGCCCTCCCAACACACACACTGATGAATAACAGATGATTATGTGTGGTCACCATTGGATCTGTTGGATCTAATGATGCTTCAGCAGCATAACAGTGAATCATCCCTCCATCAGCAGAGCTGTACCATTATAACAGTACACTCCTCAGGGAGGTTTCACTAAACAACCAGATCAGCTGAGTACTACACAACCTCATTCACAATCTACACAACCTACACAACCTCAAACACAACTTAATACACAACCTCCCATACAACTTCATACACAACATATATAACCTCATACACAACATCACAACCTCCTCCGCAACCTCATACACAACCTCATACACAACCTCAAACACAACTTAATACACAACCTCCCACACAACTTCATACACAACATACACTCAACAAAAATATAAACGCAACACTTGTTTTTGCTCCCATTTTTCATGAGATGGACTTAAAGATCTAAAATTCATTCCAGAATGCACCTGTGTTCTTCGTCCATAACAGATGCCTGCCCATACCATAACCCCACCACCACCATGGGCCACTCGATCCACAACATTGACATCAGCAAAGCGCTCACCCACACGACGCCACACACGCTGTCTGCCATCTGCCCTGAACAATGTAAACCGAGATTCATCCGTGAAGAGAACACCTCTCCAACGTGCCAGACGCCATCGAATGTGAGCATTTGCCCACTCAAGTCTGTTACGGTGACGAGCTGGAGTCAGGTCCAGACCCCGATGAGGACGACGAGCATGCAGTTGAGCTTCCCTGAGACGGTTTCTGACAGTTTGTGCAGAAATTGTTTGGTTATGCAAACCAATTGTTTCAGCAGCTGTCTGAGTGGCTGGTCTCAGACGATCTTGGAGGTGAACCTGCTGGATGTGGAGGTCCTGGGCTGGTGTGGTTACACGTGGTCTGCGGTTGTGAGGCCGGTTGGATGTACTGCCATATTCTCTGAAACGCCTTTGGAGACGGCTTATGGTGGAGAAATGAACATTCAATGCACGAGCAACAGATCTGGTTGACATTCCTGCTGTCAGCATGCCAATTGCACGCTCCCTCAATGCTTGTGGCATCTGTGGCATTTTGCTGTGAGACAAAACTGCACATTTCAGGGTGGCCTTTTATTGTGGGCAGTATAAGGTACACCTGTGCACTAATCATGATGTCAGATCAGCATCTTGATGTGGCACACCTGTGAGGTGGGATGGATTATCTCAGCAAAGCAGAAGTGCTCACTATCACACATTTAGACAGATTTGTGAACAATGTTTGAGAGAAATGGTAATATTGTGTATCTGGAATGAATTTTAGATCTTTAAGTCCATCTCATGAAAAATGGGAGCAAAAACAAAAGTGTTGCGTTTATATTTTTGTTGAGTGTATATAACCTCATACACAACATCACGACCTCCTCCGCAACCTCACACACAACCTCATACACAACCTACACAACCTCATACACAACCTCCCACACAACAGCATACACAACCTCACACACAACCTCATACACAACCTCATACACGACACCATACACAACCTCATACACAACTTCATACACAACTTCATACACAACATATATAACCTCATACACAACATCACGACCTCCTCCGCAACCTCACACAAAACCTCATACACAACCTCATACACGACACCATACACAACATCATACACAACCTCACACACAACAGCATACACAACCTCACACACATCATACAAAACCTCACACACAACATCATACACAACCTCCCACACAACATCATACACAACCTCATACACAACCTCAAACACAACCTCATACACAACTTAATGCACAACCTCATACTCAACCTCATCATCTGTACGTATGTTGTTTGTTACATTTTTAATTAAGCTACTTTATTTTTGGCCTCTTAGACAATCAGGTGAATCATGTTGATTCAGCACCACTTATGATTTAAATCTGACTATAATCCGAATATAAAAAATGGATTTAACAAGTTAAGTCCAGCATCAACCAGGTCGGCCCTTTTTTCACAGAAGCCGTGTTGATGAGTCTCAGCAGGTTAAACACTGGAGTCCCAGCATGCACCTGACCAGGGCCCGGCTAACCTAAATGGAACAGGGCCATAATTAAGGATCAGGGGTTTACTCTGCTGTCTGGGATGAACCATTGCCACGTACCGAGTATAAATAAGAAGAAACTAAAAGAGAGACACCAGCAGCAGAAATACAAGAGATTAAGCCGGTTCATCTGTTCTGATGCAGCAGTAGTGTGAGGTCACCGCCCCCCCCACCATCGCTCAACCTCGGGCTTAATGATCCGTTCCATTACACACTATTTCATAGATGCAGAATTGCTTAATGGCATGCAATGTCATTTTTTCCTCTTTGAGTGAAAAAAAAGTTGCCCTACTTTCCTGCAAATCTGGAGGCTTCCTATCATTATATTCTGCACATTAAAGTGAAAGCAGGACTTTCAAAAACACAAGAAGCAATTACTCTAAGACCAAAAACAACCACTCACATAACTGTCCTCATCCGTGAGGAGGGAGGAATCTCACTCCACTCTGACTGGAGGCCGGCTCGCTGCTGCTGCTGCTGCTTTATGTTTTTCTGCTGCTTGAATCTCATTTGGGTGGCGAAGGGGGGAGCGACGGGCTAATTGTGTTTGTCAGCCGCCTCGCCTTCAACTGCAACGGGAGGATTCAGCGTAAAGATCCCCGTTATGTGGCGGCGAGTCACGCCTATGTGTTCCTGCAGCGGTGCACGTGTTACGTGGGAACCTGCATCCTGGATTCAAACGGAAACACTTACATGGACGTTATCGATGAAAAGGTTAAAGTGGCCACCTGCCGTCCTGCATGTGTTCTCTGAATAATTCATGGAAAATGACGAGCCAGAAGAGGTCTTTAAGACGGCGCTTTTCATTATAGATAACCACATTAATATGCAATTTTCACTGCAAACTGAAATATAGGATTTGAGAGAAGGAAAGCAAACATTTCCATTCTAGGCTGCTGGTATACATTCTGTCTGCTCCACCGTGTGCACAACAACGCACTAGCATGCTTCTGGAGGGCCGACCCCGTCCATCGATCGAGGCGATCAGCCCACACGTCGTGCTCCAGGAAGATTGAAATCTCTGTCCTTGGAACCAGCGAGTCCCTGTCATCCTCCAGCAGACCAGACCGGAACCACAGAGTCCTCCCAGCAGAGCTAACGAGTGCTTGGAAGGATAACGGAGATTTTGGACTCTGTGCTCTTTTCGTCCAGAGACAGGCCGGCCGCTGATTGGTCCGTTTTCACTGCTGTACTTTATCACACATTGATCTGTGGACACGACACGGTCACTCATTTAGGCTCAGGAAGCTTCCTGTTCAGACCAGAGACGTTTGTCAGGCCAAGGACCCCCCAGGCCTACAGAGACCCGGTGGAGGGACCCCCAAGTCCTATAGAGACCCGGTGGAGGGACCCCCAAGTCCTATAGAGACCTGGAGGAGGGACCCCCCAGGCCTACAGAGACCCGGTGGAGGGACCCCCAAGTCCTATAGAGACCTGGTGGAGGGACCCTCAAGTCCTATAGAGACCCGGTGGAGGGACCCCCCAGGCCTACAGAGACATTTATATTTACTAATTAGATGTTGTATTAATGTGTATTATTTTAATTAAATTATATTTTTGAAAAAAACAAACACATTTTGGATCAAATAATGTCGGGGACCCCTGCAGTAATTCTGCGGACCCCTAGGGGTCTTGGTCCCTCTGTTGAAGAGCCAGTGTGTAGATGGAGCCAACATCCTCCTGACCTCTGACCTCTGATCAGTGGAGGGCGTTGGAACAACAGGGAGAACCGGGCCCAGATAAGCAGCGCGGCTCCATTTTTCCATTATTTTTCCACACACAGCCAAGCATCCATATATATATATATATATATATATATATATATATATATATATATATATATACACACATACACGCACACACGCTTAGAGGACGTTCTGGATTACTTCACATTTAATAACATGTCAAAGTCAAAGCGGATTTATATGAGCCGGAGTCCACAAAGGCTCAGGGTCTGCTGATACTGGATAGACCTGCTGAGCTCGCTAAAAGAGGGAAAGCACTCTTGAATCTTTTCCAGATGCATTGTGGGATATTTCCTCACTCATAAAAATGTTTAATTCTAGTAAGACAGCAGTTTTCATTCCTCTTTCGTTCATTGTGGAAAATCAATAGAAACATGTAAATAGTTCCTAATAGTTAATATTGAGAACAATATTTTACTAATTCAACATCAAAAGTTATTACTTGTTTGACTTATTTGCCTTTTCCTTCCGACATCACCAACGCCTCAACATGTCACATGGTCTGTCTTCACACAAATAAATGTAAATGGGAACAAACAGCCATCCTCCAGTACTATGGCTAAGCTAACTGCTAAGCTAACTGCTAAGCTAACCGCACTACAGCCTGCGACACGACAAAACCCCGGTGTTTCCTGAATGCAGGCCGACAAAAGGTTAGCTAGCAGGCTAAGACATGCTTCCCTCCAGGTCCAGGTCCAGGTCCAGGTCCAGGTCCAGGTCCAGGTCCCAGTTCAGGTCCGGGAAGTTCACCGAACTGCCCACTGAAGTCTCTCACACATTCAACTCAAGTCATATGTCCAACACCGCTTCACAGCCCCGTGGGTGTCCAGAGCACGGACCAATCAGCATCCTGCCTGGTAGGAGCTGGGGGGGCAGTGTAAAACAGCTGAGCTAAATGGAATGCAGCCATGTTTAAAGTTATAAATGTCTCACAGCGCCATCATCAGTAATGTGGATGTAAGACCGAGTGAGACCAGCTGGACCTGCCTGCAGAGTCCTGATCCCTTTACTGTTTAGGTGATATATATATATATACTGTATATATATATATATATATATATATATATATATATATATACTGTATATGAATGATACTCCTCAGACCCTCACGGACTCCAGCATCACTCCACCCCGCTGCGGCCCAGCATGCTGCCTAATGAGCCTGGACACCGGCGTGTGCATGTGTGTGATGCGGGTCCAGGTCCAGGTGCACATGAAACACATCCTCTTTGGAATTAGCATGAGTGGAGGAGCCAGATGGAGATGCTGGATTCACCCGAGCCTTTGAAAACCCCCACACATAAAGGTCCTGGTGGGTCTGGATCCCGTCTGCTTTGTGTCGGGTTTCTTATCGACGATGTGACAACACGCTTCATTAGCCTCACACACGCAATGCATGCTGGTACGTGAGGAGCAGGAGGGTAACTGCATTAACATGAGGGAGGTCGTCCTTACCGCGTTGGTCCCGTTGGAGAGCAGAGCGCTGTGGAAGCATGGCGAGGAGACCGGACTGTGGTCAGCTGACGGTCCGGGGGAACCTGAGGAACAAACAGGAGGAATGACTTCAACATCCGTCCAACTTCATGTCCTTTATTTGATTCTTTCAATCCTTCAGGAACACAGAGAAGAAGAGTTGTTCTTCTGCTGCCCTGCCGTTGAGCAAGGCATCTCAGGAAGGGACGCCACCCCAAAGAGACAAATACTGCTCTCTAATGACGGGACCTTCTCTCTCATCCGGTCTCAGTGAGTAAAGTGTGACCGGCTTGGTCAAACAAAAGGGGGCGCGGCTACATACCAGTGGAAGGGGGCGGTGCTACAGAAGGGGAGTGACCCCGCAGCAGAAGCGCCACGGCGTCCTGTGTTCACCCAGACGATCCATGCTGTGAATATTCATGTGCTGCTGTGAGAATACATCGTTGTTCTACATCTGCGTGCTCGTCATAATTAGGGAAATTGCCCAAAACGATCGTTATGTTTGCTGGTGGCGATTGAAATGATTTGTATTTTATGTTCTTCATTAATTGTTGCTTACAGCTAATTCATCGGGTTACATCAGTGTGAACAGCTGTTCACCCACATGTAGAGTTAGTCACGTTGATGCCTCTTTAAAGGAACAGTCTGTAAAACACTCTACAGGCTAACAGAGTCTTTACAGGCTTTCTGAGTCTTTACAGGCTTTCTGAGTCTTTACAGGCTAACTGAGTCTTTACAGGCTATCTGAGTCTTTACAGGCTAACAGAGTCTTTACAGGCTAACAGAGTCTTTACAGGCTATCTGAGTCTTTACAGGCTAACAGAGTCTTTACAGGCTTTCTGAATCTTTACAGGCTATCTGAGTCTTTACTGGCTATCTGAGTCTTTACAGGCTATCTGAGACATACAGGCTATCTGAGTCTTTACAGGCTAACCGAGTGTTTACAGGCTAACAGAGTCTTTACAGGCTTTCTGAGTCTTTACAGGCTATCTGAGTCTTTACAGTCTAACTGAGTCTTTACAGGCTATCTGAGTCTTTACAGGCTTTCTGAGTCTTTACTGGCTATCTGAGTCTTTACTGGCTATCTGGGTCTTTAGAGGCTAACCGAGTGTTTACAGGCTAACAGAGTCTTTACAGGCTTTCTGAGTCTTTACAGGCTATCTGAGTCTTTACAGTCTAACTGAGTCTTTACAGGCTATCTGAGTCTTTACAGGCTAACAGAGTCTTTACAGGCTTTCTGAATCTTTACAGGCTATCTGAGTCTTTACTGGCTATCTGAGTCTTTACAGGCTAACCGAGTGTTTACAGGCTAACAGAGTCTTTACAGGCTTTCTGAGTCTTTACAGGCTATCTGAGTCTTTACAGGCTTTCTGAGTCTTTACTGGCTATCTGAGTCTTTACAGGCTAACAGAGTCTTTACAGGCTTTCTGAGTCTTTACAGGCTTTCTGAGTCTTTACAGGCTAACTGAGTCTTTACAGGCTATCTGAGACTTTACAGGCTATCTGAGTCTTTACAGGCTATCTGAGTCTTTACAGGCTATCTGAGACTTTACAGGCTTTCTGAGTCTTTACAGGCTTTCTGAGTCTTTACAGGCTATCTGAGTCTTTACAGGATATCTGAGTCTTTACAGGCTATCTGAGACTTTACAGGCTATCTGAGTCTTTACAGGCTAACAGAGTCTTTACAGGCTTTCTGAATCTTTACAGGCTATCTGAGTCTTTACTGGCTATCTGAGTCTTTACAGGCTATCTGAGACATACAGGCTATCTGAGTCTTTACAGGCTAACCGAGTGTCTACAGGCTAACAGAGTCTTTACAGGCTTTCTGAGTCTTTACAGGCTATCTGAGTCTTTACAGTCTAACTGAGTCTTTACAGGCTATCTGAGTCTTTACAGGCTTTCTGAGTCTTTACTGGCTATCTGAGTCTTTACTGGCTATCTGAGTCTTTAGAGGCTAACCGAGTGTTTACAGGCTAACAGAGTCTTTACAGGCTTTCTGAGTCTTTACAGGCTATCTGAGTCTTTACAGGCTTTCTGAGTCTTTACTGGCTATCTGAGTCTTTACAGGCTAACAGAGTCTTTACAGGCTTTCTGAGTCTTTACTGGCTATCTGAGTCTTTACAGGCTAACAGAGTCTTTACAGGCTTTCTGAATCTTTACAGGCTATCTGAGTCTTTACTGGCTATCTGAGTCTTTACAGGCTAACTGAGTCTTTACAGGCTATCTGAGACATACAGGCTATCTGAGTCTTTACAGGCTAACCGAGTGTTTACAGGCTAACAGAGTCTTTACAGGCTTTCTGAGTCTTTACAGGCTATCTGAGTCTTTACAGGCTTTCTGAGTCTTTACTGGCTATCTGAGTCTTTACTGGCTATCTGAGTCTTTAGAGGCTAACTTTGAGGCTTTACGGTAAGTCAGGTTAACTGTAGCTTCGTGCTAACGACAGTCTCTCAGAAACGATGTGAATTTCAAACCTTTTCCGCAAAATCAATTTTGAGTGAGTAAATTTGGGACCCTGTCCCTTTCTAAAGGTCTTCTTACTGGCTTCTTCTGAAGCTTTCAACCGTATCCTTCCTCTGATTGTCGTAGCTCCGATCAAAACAACCACTGAGGAAAACACTGAGATGTGGTTGAAAGCTCTGGAAGAGAATAGGCAGTAGAGCTGCAGGCAACGATTGTTATAATAAACACTGAACTCAGATCTGATTGCAGGTAAGCAACCATCTCCAGACTAAGTACGATAAAGTAGTCCCATTCAACTTTAAGACAAGGACCCAGAACATGCCAAACTCATTTCCTTTCCTCTTCCAGCAGCTCCAGACCGATGACTTCAGAGTCTGTTCATCTCTTCAGGCTGCCGACGGTAAACACCGGAGCTCGCCTCGGGCCAGCGAGCATGACAACGTATTACTGGGAAAAACAAGCTCATCTACTGAGCTGCTTGAGAGCGTCAAGGTGTGCAAAAAGACAATCTCCCATAAATGTGGTTTATTATTATTATTATTATTATTGCTAAGAATGCTGGATGAAATCGAGTTTATTGTGAGTCTGCACGGCATGAAGACTGCAGGACTCTTACCGAGAGGCAGCTTCAGGAACGATGGGACTTCTCGCAGATAGCGAACGGTGATGGTGACCTCATCTCCTGCAGTGCGCAAGAGGTGAACCTGGGAGGGGCGAGAGAGAGAGAACAACCTTTATAAGTGAAAGAACACCTACGTGAAGCTGAGAGCAGCCGGAGCAACAGAGTGATGCGGTTCTTCAACCTGACAGAAGCGGCTTCACTTCAACCGTCAGAAGTAAAAAGCCAGCATTCCGCTCACGAGGAGCGACGGCGAAGTAACAGCTGACATTGAAAAGTAATTATGGTCCGAATGTCTGATTTTCTGACAGTGATGTAAAACATGTCCTCAAAAGATGCTGAGTCAAAGAGGCGTTTGAGTCCCGTCGGGTTGAAAGGGATCAAATATTAAATCTGTCCATCATCTGGAAAGGAGAAAATAAAAAGAGCAAACGAGGCCACGTCTTCGTTCTCTAAATGCACATCTGCCACCAGATCCTCCACCACGGTGTGTGTGGTCGCATCTGTCAGCGAGACAGGCTGCCAGTAAACGCTCTGCATGTCGCTCTGCAGACAAACTGCTCCTTGTGTGTTCAGACGCTGCCGAGGTGAATGTAGTGAACAGCTGTTTGGGAGCTGCACGAGGAGAGACAGGCTGCACGAGGAGAGACAGGCTGCATGAGGAGAGACAGGCTGAGGAAAGACAGGCTGCATGAGGAGAGACAGGCTGCATGAGGAGAGACCGGCTGCATGAGGAGAGACAGGCTGCATGAGGAGAGACCGGCTGCATGAGGAGAGACAGGCTGAGGAAAGACAGGCTGCACGAGGAGAGACAGGCTGAGGAGAGACAGGCTGCATGAGGAGAGACAGGCTGCATGAGGAGAGACAGGCTGAGGAGAGACAGGCTGCATGAGGAGAGACAGGCTAAGGAGAGACAGGCTGCATGAGGAGAGACAGGCTGAGGAGAGACAGGCTGCATGAGGAGAGACAGGCTGAGGAGAGACAGGCTGCATGAGGAGAGACAGGCTGCATGAGGAGAGACAGGCTGAGGAGAGACAGGCTGCATGAGGAGAGACAGGCTGAGGAGAGACAGGCTGCATGAGGAGAGACAGGCTGAGGAGAGACAGGCTGCATGAGGAGAGACAGGCTGAGGAGAGACAGGCTGCATGAGGAGAGACAGGCTGAGGAGAGACAGGCTGCATGAGGAGAGACAGGCTAAGGAGAGACAGGCTGCATGAGGAGAGACAGGCTGAGGAGAGACAGGCTGCATGAGGAGAGACAGGCTGAGGAGAGACAGGCTGCATGAGGAGAGACAGGCTGCATGAGGAGAGACAGGCTGAGGAGAGACAGGCTGCATGAGGAGAGACAGGCTGAGGAGAGACAGGCTGCATGAGGAGAGACAGGCTGCATGAGGAGAGACAGGCTGAGGAGAGACAGGCTGCATGAGGAGAGACAGGCTGCATGAGGAGAGACAGGCTGAGGAGAGACAGGCTGCATGAGGAGAGACAGGTGGGGGGTATTTAACAATGAACCAAGTTTGATATGGAGTGAAAACATGAATATACTCACAACTTCCTTGTGTGTGCACGGCTCTACATTTATACCATTGACCTGGAGGGGGGAGGGAGGGAGGGAGAGGGAGAGAGGGAGGGAGGGAGAGAAAGAGGGAGGGAGAGAAAGAGAGGGAGAGAGAAAGAGGGAGAGAAAGAGAGGGAGGGAGGGAGAGAGAGAAAGAGAGGGAGAGAGAAAGAGGGAGAGAAAGAGAGGGAGGGAGGGAGAGAGAGAAAGAGAGGGAGAGAAAGATAGGGAGGGAGGGAGGGAGGGAAAGAGAGGGAGGGAGAGAAAGAGAGGGAGGGAGAGAAAGAGGGAGGGAGAGAAAGAGAGGGAGAGAAAGAGGGAGGGAGAGAAAGAGAGGGAGAGGAAGAGAGGGAGGGAGGGAGGGAGAGAAAGAGAGGGAGAGAAAGAGAGGGAGAGGAAGAGAGGAAGGGAGGGAGGGAGAGAGAGGGAGGGAGGGAGAGAGAGGGAGAGAAAGAGAGGGAGAGAAAGAGAGGGAGGGAGGAGAAAGAGAGGGAGAGAAAGAGAGGGAGGGAGAGGAAGAGAGGAAGGGAGGGAGGGAGAGAGAGGGAGGGAGGGAGAGAAAGAGAGGGAGAGAAAGAGAGGGAGGGAGGGAGAGAAAGAGAGGGAGAGAAAGAGAGGGAGGGAGGGAGGAGAAAGAGAGGGAGAGAAAGAGAGGGAGGAGAAAGAGAGAGAAAGCAAATAAGGAATAATTCAGGGAGAAAGTGTATAATTTAGCGACTCTATGCTGGAGTGCTGCAGGGCCGGAGGGGCGGCCAGAGGTGGAATATGATTGGCAGCCCCCCCCCCCCCCCCCCCCAGTCAGAGAGGTGGCTTGTTAGTTTCATGGATGGATCCCTGAACAAGGGGGCCGAGTGGGTCCTGTATCCACGCCGACTGGTGGTAGTAGGGGGGTCACGGTCCAGACCAGAGGAGACAGGATCCTGATTGATGGAACCAGGTCCATGAATGGAGACCATGTGCACCTCTGCGTCCGTCCACAGCTAATCCTGGTACTGTGGGAGGCCGGGGAAGGCTGCGTGCTCGAGGACCTCTTGTGGTCATTTGCTTCTCTGCACAGCAGTGAGGAGACAGCAGTGAGGAGCTAGCAGTTAGCGGTTAGCAGTTAGCATTTGGGTTGTTCTTCCGGACTTTAGCTGAACCCCAAAACCAGGACATGAACTGGGCTGTGACACCTAAACCAGGACATGAACTAGGACATGACTCCTAAACCAGGACATGAACTGGGACGTGACTCCTGAACCAGGACATGAACTAGGACATGACTCCTAAACCAGGACATGAACTAGGACATGACTCCTAAACCAGGACATGAACTGGGACGTGACTCCTAAACCAGGACATGAACTGGGACGTGACTCCTGAACCAGGACATGAACTAGGACATGACTCCTAAACCAGGACATGAACTGGGACATGACTCCTAAACCAGGACATGAACTGGGACGTGACTCCTAAACCAGGACATGAACTAGGACATGACTCCTAAACCAGGACATGAACTGGGACGTGACTCCTGAACCAGGACATGAACTAGGACATGACTCCTAAACCAGGACATGAACTAGGACATGACTCCTAAACCAGGACATGAACTGGGACGTGACTCCTAAACCAGGACATGAGCCAGATCGTGACTCCTGAACCAGGACATGAACTGGGACATGACACCTAAACCAGGACATGAACTGGGCTGTGACTCCTAAACCAGGACATGAACTGGACTGTGACTCCTAAACCAGGACATGAACTGGGCTGTGACTCCTAAACCAGGACATGAACTGGGACGTGACACCTAAACCAGGACATGAGCCAGACCGTGATTCCTGAACCAGGACATGACCCAGGACATGACTCCTAAACCAGGACATGAACTGGGCCGTGACTCCTAAACCAGGACATGAACTGGGACGTGACACCTAAACCAGGACATGAGCCAGACTGTGACTCCTGAACCAGGACATGAACCATTACATGACTCCTAAACCAGGTCATCAACTTGGCCGTGACTCCTAAACAAGGATATGAACTGGGCTGTGACTCCTAAACAAGGACATGAACTGGGACATGACTCCTAAACCAGGACATGAACTGGGCTGTGACTCCTAAACCAGGACATGAACTGGGCTGTGACTCCTGAACCAGGACATGACCCAGGACATGACTCCTAAACCAGGACATGAACTGGGCTGTGACTCCTAAACCAGGACATGAACTGGGCTGTGACTCCTGAACCAGGACATGAACTGGGACGTGACACCTAAACCAGGACATGAGCCAGACCGTGACTCCTGAACCAGGACATGAACCAGGACATGACTCCTAAACCAGGACATGAACTGGGACGTGACACCTGAACCAGGACATGAGCCAGACCGTGACTCCTGAACCAGGACATGAGCCAGACCGTGCCTCCTGAACCAGGACATGAACCAGGACATGACTCCTAAACCAGGACATGAACTGGGACGTGACACCTGAACCAGGACATGAGCCAGACCGTGACTCCTGAACCAGGACATGACTCCTAAACCAGGTCATGAACTGGGCCGTGACTCCTAAACCAGGACATGAACTGGGACGTGAGACCTGAACCAAGACATGAGCCGGACCGTGACTCCTGAACCAGGATATGAACTGGGCTGTGACTCCTAAACCAGGACATGAACTGGGACGTGAGACCTGAACCAGGACATGAGCCAGACCGTGACTCCTGAACCAGGACATGAACTGGGATGTGACTCCTAAACCAGGATATGAACTGGGCTGTGACTCCTAAACCAGGACATGAACTGGGACGTGAGACCTGAACCAGGACATGAGCCAGACCGTGACTCCTGAACCAGGACATGAACTGGGATGTGACACCTGAACCAGGACATGAACTGGGATGTGACACCTGAACCAGGACATGAACTGGGACGTGAGACCTGAACCAGGACATGAGCCAGACCGTGACTCCTAAACCAGGACATGAACTGGGATGTGACACCTGAACCAGGACATGAACTGGGCTGTGACTCCTAAACCAGGACATGAACTGGGAGGTGAGACCTAATCCAGGACATGACTGAGCGGGTCTAACACCCATTAAGACACGGTTTCTGTTCCCTACTCTTGTAGTCCAGACCAGACCTGGTCTGCTGCTCCCCTACCGCGGCTCATAGGATGCAAATAGATTTAATATTCTGCAGAGTGACAATTCAAAGTCATCGCAAATAAATATGAAACAGCGGTGATTCAAAAGGCGGAAGCAATATCAATTTGATTTATAACATCATTCATAAGAACATCCGTATGAGTATTAATATCGCTCGGCTGTCCAATGAAGCTACTTGATTATCCAGATAAACACCGCTCCCAATAAACCTGCCAGACACATTCCAATTCACTTTTTAATGGATTAAATGAATATTATTACTGAATACGAGACACTCCGGGCTTTTTGATGATTATGGACCTCGAGATTAATCTTCCACAGAATTCAAGAAGATTATGTTTGCTCTTTTTTTACGAGATCATTAAAGACCCGTCTGATGGACGTCATGCAGTCATGAAATCTTCTCTTTTTCTAAATGGATGACAGACGGGGGCAACATGGAGGGGCGACATGGAGGGGAGACATGGAGGGACGACATGTAGGGGCGACATGGAGGGACGACATAGAGGGGCAACATGGAGGGGAGACATGGAGGGACGACATGTAGGGATGACATAGAGGGGCAACATGGAGGGGAGACATGGAGGGAAAACATGTAGGGGCGACATGGAGGGACGACATAGAGGGGCAACATGGAGGGGAGACATGGAGGGACGACATGTAGGGATGACATAGAGGGGCAACATGGAGGGGAGACATGGAGGGACGACATGTAGGGGCGACATGGAGGGATGACATAGAGGGGCAACATGGAGGGACAACATGGAGGGGCGACATGGAGGGACAACATGGAGGGACAACATGGAGGGACGACATAGAGGGGCAACATGGAGGGGAGACATGGAGGGACGACATGTAGGGATGACATAGAGGGGCAACATGGAGGGGAGACATGGAGGGACGACATGTAGGGGCGACATGGAGGGACGACATAGAGGGGCAACATGGAGGGGAGACATGGAGGGACGACATGTAGGGGCGACATGGAGGGATGACATAGAGGGGCAACATGGAGGGACAACATGGAGGGGCGACATGGAGGGACAACATGGAGGGACAACATGGAGGGACAACATGGAGGGATGACATGGAGGGATGACATAGAGGGACAACATGGAGGGGAGACATAGAGGGGAGACATAGAGGGGCGACATGGAGGGACAACATGGAGGGATGACATGTAGGGGAGACATGGAGGGACGACATGTAGGGATGACATAGAGGGACGACATGGAGGGACAATATGGAGGGATGGCATAGAGGGACGACATGGAGGGGCGACATGGAGGGACGACATGTAGGGGAGACATGGAGGGGAAACATGGAGGGACGGCATGTAGGGGCGACATGGAGGGATGACATAGAGGGACGACATGGAGGGGCGACATGGAGGGACGACATGTAGGGGAGACATGGAGGGGAAACATGGAGGGACAACATGGAGGGGAAACATGGAGGGACGGCATGTAGGGATGACATAGAGGGGCGACATGGAGGGGAGACATAGAGGGGCAACATGGAGGGACAACATGGAGGGGCGACATAGAGGGGCGCCATGGAGGGACAACATGGAGGGATGACATAGAGGGACAACATGGAGGGGCGACATGGAGGGACAACATGGAGGGATGACATAGAGGGGCGACATGGAGGGACAACATGGAGGGGAAACATGGAGGGGCGACATAGAGGGGCGCCATGGAGGGACAACATGGAGGGATGACATAGAGGGACAACATGGAGGGGCGACATGGAGGGACAACATGGAGGGATGACATAGAGGGGCGACATAGAGGGGCAACATGGAGGGACAACATGGAGGGGCGACATAGAGGGGCGCCATGGAGGGACAACATGGAGGGATGACATAGAGGGACAACATGGAGGGGCGACATGGAGGGACAACATGGAGGGATGACATAGAGGGGCGACATGGAGGGACAACATGGAGGGATGACATAGAGGGACAACATGGAGGGGCGGCATTGAGGGGCGACAGGTGGGCGGCCATGGTACCCACCTGCAGCACGGCGTCCCCGACGAACAGCTTCCCCGTCTGGTCGGCTGCAGAGGGAAAAGAAAACATGAGGACATCATTGCTCATGTCAGACAGGGCGATGCGGTCGGACTGATCCGGCGGCGTCCGGCAGCAGGAAGAACACAGGAAGCATGAAATGTGGAACTAATCGGGCTGTAAAGTCATTTGGGCGGCGGGCGAGGAAACAAAGAAACGGATCTGTGTGAAAGAGGCTCTTAATGTCATGAAGACATGATCTCATCCACGGAGGGATTCAGAGGGAAGGGTCCACCCACATGAGACTCTGGTATCTGAACGGGGGGTCAGAGGTCAGAGGTCATCAGGTCTGACAGGATTTAAGATCTGCTTACTTTCATGACAGGGTTTTGCTTTTCAACGGTGGGTCAAAGACACGGCTCAGTGACATGAAGGGTCATCGCAGTCTGACTCCAGGTCAGCTCAACTTCATTAATGTGTCCATTCAGGAAGATCAACTGATGCTGGATCAGTTTCAGCTGCTTTGGTGCAAATGAATGGGACAACAGGAGCAACGGAGGTCAAAGTGAGGCCCCCCCCTTCAATCCCTTGAATTGCATTATGGGAGAAGTTGTTACTATTCACTCATGCTGTAGTTGCTGTAATGAGATGTTAAAATATCTCATCTCCGATTTTTGCTAAAAATTTAACCAATTTATTCACTTTTCTGACAGTTTTTCTCTTTGATTTTTAATATTTAGTTCTACTGGAAGTTGCTGACGCTCTCAAAAGGCCTTTTTTTTTAACTCAAATGTCACCTATATCCAGTTTCTCTTGCTGATTTAATTGAATTTGCATAAATCAAGCTGGTTATGGATATTTAACACGTTTCCAAATCCACGGTTGTTGTGAAAGAAAAGGCGTTCTTACCCACTTGGTCTTTGAAGATCTTGGAGATGACGACGGGCACGTTGTGCTCTGAACCTCCCTGGAAGCAGGACAACCATGAGATCAGCCTCTCAGCGTTCTCTCAGACCAACAGTCAAACATGCTGCGGTGTGCAGACTTACTTTGATGCTTAGGCCCAGACCTCCAGCCGCCTGTCTTCGCAGTACAACAGTTCTGTGCTTTAGAAAGTGGGAGTTTCTTATTGGCAATAGGGTATAGTGCACACTGAATGAACGTGGGAACAGGATGGTGGAGCTCCGCAGCATGAATTACAGGTGTCGGCTGCACTTACATTTACTTGGGCCGGGCTCCCGCTGGTGCAGACCACGTCCAGCTTCTGGATGGTTAAAGCCTCTCTGGTCAGCTTCAGGCACACGTCGTACGTATTGTTGCTCTCCTCATTGTACAGCAAAGCGATTCCAGATTTCGTCTGTTGGGAGTGAATAGAGCGTTGACATTTTGCCGAGCGGAGCCATTATATTCACAATGAACGTTTTAATCCTCTTTTCCCAACGAGGAGTGTGTGAACCCGTCCTGCTGCTCTATTTCTGGGGTTTAATTGGTTTCGGCAGACGTTTGAAAGCAAGAACTTGTGTGTGATAAAAAAATGAATAATACAAATTGTGTGCTTTGAATTTTAGATCTCTGTTAGAAAAAAACAAAAGGAAAGTACAAAAGTTCTTTGAGGTCAGAAATGACGGCGACGACAGCGATAAAAGAACAGAATCAGACGATGAGGAGCGACTCGGAGCAGATGAAGAGCTTTACCAACCATTAAGACCTTTCACTGCTCCGTCGTCAGCATACAGAGGAACATACATCAGATGAGCTCAAGTACCTTCGTTGATGGGACATGACACGAGCCAAATGTTTCCTTCTGATATTCTTTTCAACGGGACGTACCAAAAACCCGAACCAGGACTCTGGGAAAAGGCCTTCCACCACCAGGAGCAGCGGAGGCTGGATGTTTCCGTTCTTGCTGGTTTCCTTTGAGAAATCTATTTCCACGTCTGTTCCATCATCCCACATTATTGTTTCTATTGTTAGCCATGCTGGTAGAGAACGAGACTGAAACCTCACTGAGTACCAGATATTAACGGGGCGGTCATGTTCCCAACAGAAGAAGCCTCACGGTGATGGTGATCTTTTTACTGCCAGATGTCAGCTCCGTCACTACGCTCCCATCTCCTACTTCTGACTGCATGTAACATACTCCGCATTGAGACATACTATTCTACATATTATGGGTATTGGGATGCACAGTGTATGATTGTGGAGACGCCTGAACGCAGCGCTGAGACAGGCTGGATAGTGAAATACATCATTTGCTCCGGCTTCATCAGTATCCTGCCACAGGAGTCGATACGACTGATGGACGATCTGACACATAAACAAATGAGAAGATGCCGGCTGCTGTTTGATGGAAAAACAATTGCCAGTTGAACTGAAGTGACTCGACTGTGAATTACGGAGACGCCTTAATATGCAAAGTGTGAAAAAATAATAAAAAGGAGCACAAATATAATGCAGCCCGATTCTCCAGCACTCTGGTTGTATAGAAGTCTATGAGAAAATGGTCTTACTTCTCTCTGCTGGCCACCAGGGGGCGACTCATCTCTGGTTGTATAGAAGTCTATGAGAAAATGGTCCTACTTCTCTCTGCTGGCCACCAGGGGGCGACTCCTCTCTGGTTGTATAGAAGTCTATGAGAAAATGGTCCTACTTCTCTCTGCTGGCCACCAGGGGGCGACTCCTCTCTGGTTGTATAGAAGTCTATGAGAAAATGGTCCTACTTCTCTCTGCTGGCCACCAGGGGGCGACTCCTCTCTGGTTGTATAGAAGTCTATGAGAAAATGGTCCTACTTCTCTCTGCTGGCCACCAGGGGGCGACTCCTCTCTAGTTGTATAGAAGTCTATGAGAAAATGGTCCTACTTCTCTCTGCTGGCCACCAGGGGGCGACTCCTCTCTAGTTGTATAGAAGTCTATGAGAAAATGGTCCTACTTCTCTCGTTTGGTGCGAGATGATCCGGCATGGTGCAGAGGAGGTCGGTCGCCGGTCTCAGATGCGAGTCCCCCCCCCCACCAGCCTCCCACTGCCACTTTTTAATGAGAAAAACATGCACTTAAGTCTCTTTTGGACTCCCTGATCCTGCCTGATAATCTGACCGCATTGCCGAGCAGCTAATTAAAGCGGCGTACGCCTGCTGGCTCCGGCGTGAACCATGACAATCCAAGGAAAACATTGTTTCATGAATGAGACGCAGTTGGATTTACAGCGAGGGCTATTTCCAAGCCTAAAAGGAGTCATTAGCATAGGTCACATTTTGATCCAACTTTAATATGACGTATTGGAGATGGCTGCTGTGATCACTAGGAGTTCTATATATTTAGTAACAGGACCCTTCAGATGTCACGTGTGGGGGTGATGTCACTGTCTGTGGGGCTCGTCATCGATCGGCCTCGCCGGCGTGTCGATGTGTGATCATCGAGCAGATTCTAGAAGATGCTCATCTCTCATTACGTTCGTGTAGATTGAAAACAATGGAGGGGATAAAGTCTCCTGGTGGGACGCGTGTACGTAATTTAATCCCGTTAAGACGCCACGAGGTGGTGGCGTGTTATCCCGACCGCTCTGTCACAGAGTCTTTAATCCAACGATAACAAAAACATCACACAGCGGCTGCCGAAGCACGCGTATTCAAAGTGAGTTCACATCTCTGGACAGCGTTTCGTAGTCATCGTGCCGACTCATAGTTTGTCCTCTTAAAACCTCTCAGCTGAACTGTGGGGGTCAAACCGGCAACCCGCCGGTCCAAACAGCCCTGCAGAACCTCCTGTTCTCAGTGAGGGGTTTCAGCTTGTAATCTGTGGGTGGATCACGTGCTGAACTCAGTGTGAGTGACCGACTCCAGCTGTTCCGTTGACTGATGGCGTCATTAAAAGGTGCGATAGGCGATAATTAAAAAAGCACAGCCGGAATCCTCTGGACGTTCGAAATCTTCACAGGAGCCCTTGGTTCTTATAATCAGAGACCTGACCCGGGACCAGTTCCCTTCAGTCCCAGGGATTTGGAGTCCCGTGGTGGTGCTGCTGATGCTGCTAACGCTGCTAACACTACTAATGCTGCTAACGCTGCTAACACTACTAATGCTGCTAACGCTACTAATGCTGCTAACGCTACTAACGCTGCTAAGGCTGCTAATGCTGCTAACGCTGCTAATGCTGCTAACGCTACTAATGCTGCTAACGCTGCTAATGCTGCTAAGGCTGTTAATGCTGCTAAAGCTGCTAATGCTGCTAACGATGCTAATGCTACTAATGCTGCTAACGCTGCTAGCGCTACTAATGCTGCTAACGCTGCTGATGCTGCTAACGCTACTAATGCTGCTAATGCTGCTAGCGCTACTAATGCTGCTAACGATGCTAATGCTGCTAATGCTGCTAGCGCTACTAATGCTGCTAACGATGCTAATGCTACTAATGCTGCTAACGCTACTATGCTGCTAACGCTACTAATGCTGCTGACGCTGCTAATGCTACTAATGCTGCTAACGCTGCTAACGCTACTAATGCTGCTAACGCTACTAATGCTGCTAACGCTACTAATGCTGCTAACACTACTAACGCTGCTGCTAATGCTACTCATGCTACTGCTGTAAAGCTTCAGTTACAGAGGAAGAAAACTTCCCAGACACTGATAACCTTCAACTGTCTCTCTCACACAAGTCCTGCCGGGTCTAAAGGTCTCAGGCCGAGATGGCAGGACGACTCTCCCGTGTCTACAGCTGTGACGATGGTGAGAACAGATATGAAATACTGACTGAAAGCATGAAATCCCCAAACTCACTAAACAGCCCTAATCCCTGTTTCCACGTTCAGATTCTAAACTCATCGAACACGACTGGGGTCAACTAACGAGCTACAATCAGACATCTGGAAACGGGAGAGAAGAGTCGTCTCCATTTAGAGACTCAACACGTTTTCATCACCAGCATCACAACTAGACGGGTAACAGCATATTCTCAGCCATTTGCATTCATTAATATGCAGACATTTCTGGCTTCCACAGCAAAAAAATGCAAGCACGTATATATTTTACAAACTGTGAGGCTGCAGTTTGTCAAATATACGTGCTGGCAAAAAACTCAGTTTGTAAAATATAAAAACACATTTACAGGAGATGCAAACATGCGTGTTTTAGAAACTCTGGAAAAGTTAACTCTCGTTTAACCGATATGTAATCACGATCCCCGGCAGCTCAGAGGGGAAAAGGGTTAAAAATGTGATTTCTTCTAGAGTTTCAGAACAT
>NC_139921.1:1317500-1352500 GCF_963514095.1 Eutrigla gurnardus
GTCTCGTGGTTTAATTCCATAAGTGTGCGTGATTCAGTCGAAACGACACATATTAGTGTCTCCAGCCATGCTAGCAGCTCTGAAAGCTAAATGCTAAATCTACTAAATAAGTTGAAAATATTTGTTTAGTTTGATTAACCGAAGCTAACGGGTGCTGTTAGTTCGCACTAGGCTAAGTACGCCTACGATTCTCTGATGCTCACACAAATATCGTTTAGTTTAGTGTGAAACCACTGAGTGAGCTCTGGTCTCACACAACATACACCACCAACACGGCCATTAGCTTGTCATTAGGCTCGTCATGCCTGCTAGCTAGATAACTAACTATGCTAGGTAGGTCACCATCATGCCCATTAGCTCGTCATGCTAGCTAGCTAGTTAACTTAGTACGTTACCTACACAGCCGTTAGCTCATCATGCTAGCTAGCTAACTTAGTACGTTACCAACACAGCCATTAGCTCATCATGCTAACTAGCTGGATAACTAAGCTAAGTACGTCACCATCACAGCTGTTAGCTCGTCATGCTAGCTAGCTAGCTAGCTAGCTAACTTAGTAAGGTACGTTACCAACACAGCCATTAGCTCGTCCTGCCTGCTAGCTAGTTAACTAAGCTAGGTAAGTCACCATCACTGGCATTAGCTCGTCATGCTAGCTAACTTACTAAGCTAGGTACGTCACCATCATGGCCGTTAGCGCGTCCTGCCTGCTAGCTAGCTAACTAAGCTAGGTAGGTCACATTCACTGCCATTAGCTCGTCATGCTAGTTAGCTATCTAGCTAACACAGTTTGGTATGTCACCACCACGGCCGTTTGCTCGTCATGCTAGCTAACTAGCCAAGTAAGTTAGGTACATCACCATGTTTGTTTTATACGTTGTTCTTCACAATGAGGCCTTACAAATACTTTAAACCGTCGGGATCCAAAAACATAAATCAGCTGTCAATACATTTTAACATTCTAGCCTCTTATGGCATAATGATGCAACATAAAATACTTATTAATAAATATACAAATAAATAAATATAAATATACCAACATGCCTAATTTAGGCTGCTATGGATAAAAAGGTTGAAGACAAAATCAAGTTTCAATGAAAAATCTTTTGAGTGTTTGCATTTCAACAGAAGCAGTCGAGTGAAGATGAACTTGAGAATAAATACAAAAATGAATCATCTTAAAAGCTGGTGAGTCTGTAAACTTGTCCTTCACTGTGAAAATAAAGGTTCCCGTTTGAAGATGTGATGAGTGACGCTGAGAACGTTGCTCCTCTGACTGAACGTCGTGCAGCAGAATCACTTTATGAAGATGAAGGTGAAGTGTTTACAAAATCCCACATTTAAATCTCCGTTTCCAGGAAACTAAAAAGGTCAAACATGAACATCATTTGGTTTTAAAATGAGTTCCCTCCAGAAACATGCAGTCTCAGCTCGCATGAAGACTTTCACCATCCGAAGATCTAGTTTTATTAAAAGACGTTTCCAACAGGGAGCTCGTGGTGCAGGGGGACAAACGGACCTGGACTCGAGCGCCAGAGGACTTTGTAAGAGCTTCCTGCCTCCTCGAGAGGAATCTGTCTAACAAGTCTGTTAGACAGATTGGATGTGAGACAGCTCAGTGGCGAGCCAGAAACCCCATCAGGGTTTAAAGGGATCCTTCACCATCTGCACAAGGCTTCGTGTGTTAGAAACCCGTGTGTTTTAATGGTTGCATCATTACCTCGTTTCCCAGAGACGGAGATCTCCATGTTTCTATTCTGAAAATATCGTCATTTTCTCACGGCTGCGGCGTCCATTCTGTTGTTGTCTGTGGAGGGGGAGTGGCCTTTCTCAACATGAAAGTGACCTGCAGGCGTCTCACTCTTCATACGAGGATCCTGGAGGATGTAAAGTGAAAACCTGGTTTGTGGTTCAGGTTCATGCACCCTGGTTACCTAACTCTCCACCAGCTCTTGAGGGAAACATCTGGCTCTCCAGCTGCTTAAAGCTGCACGACGTTGGCCAGTTACTCAGTAACTTTGGTTTAGTTGATTGTTGGGCAGGTTGCTCTTCCGTGAAAACATCCCTGCATCTGGAAATGTTGCTGATGAGAAGGAAACAAAACAGGCTGTTAAAACGAACCACTGAAGACGCTCTGAGCTGAACTGCAGAGGCGGAGCCTATACCTCTGGGGTTGAGCCCTTTCAAATTACAGTCATGAGGTCCAATGTTAATGTGAAACATGTGCACCTTTAAACCCACATTCATTTTCCTTTTTGGCCACATGGGGGCAGTGCGACAACAGCACAATAATTAAACTAGGGTCACGTTGGTGGAGAACAAACAAGAGCAAACAGGAGAGTGAATATCAGCCCAAATGAGTGCTATTTGCTGCATATCTGTGGAAGTTACAGCTCGTTTCCATGGCAACCCCCCCACCCGGAGAAAACAGGGAGCTAAAAGAACAGTCATCTTCCACAGATAGTTTAAAGAAGTTTCTCCGGACTTCCACAACCCAAAGACTGAACCTGTTACCTTGGCGACAGTACAGAAGCATCATTCAGGCGAGCACAGAGAGCCGCGGCCGCCACGGCAGCTGGTCATGGCGAGGCGCTTCAAACAACATGGCGGTCTGGGAGGTCGCCGCCAGGCGAGCGGAGACTGATGGTTTCCACAGCAACGCTCCGGCCGGCCCACCGTCCGCCGGCTCTGCAGCCATGGTGACATCGAATTATGAAATCAAGGTGAAGCCGATGAAGTGGAACGAGCAATTAGAAAGTCAATCAAAGAGCAGCTCAAATCTCAATCTGCTCATTTGTGTGAAGACGGTTTCCATCAGAACGCTGTCTCTGGTGTTCGGTCTTTATTGTCCCAGATGGGGGACACGAAGAAGACTCAAAGACTTGGAAGACTCAAAGACTTGGAAGACTCAAAGACTTGGAAGACTCAAAGGACTTAGAAGACTGAAAGGACTTAGAAGACTCAAAGACTTGGAAGACTCAAAGGACTTAGAAGACTGAAAGGACTTAGAAGACTCAAAGACTTGGAAGACTCAAAGACTTGGAAGACTGAAAGGACTTAGAAGACTCAAAGACTGAAAGGACTTAGAAGACTCAAAGGACTTAGAAGACTCAAAGACTTGGAAGACTGAAAGGACTTAGAAGACTCAAAGACTGAAAGGACTTAGAAGACTGAAAGGACTTAGAAGACTCAAAGACTTGGAAGACTCAAAAGACTTAGAAGACTCAAAGACTTAGAAGACTCAAAGGACTTAGAAGACTCAAAGACAGAAGACTCAAAGACTTGGAAGACTGAAAGGACTTAGAAGACTCAAAGACTGAAAGGACTTGGAAGACTGAAAGGACTTAAAAGACTCAAAGACATAGACTCGGATCTGAAGAGTTCTTAAGCGAACAAACTCCACCTTCGTTTCGGTTCATCAGCAGAATTACAGAAAGAAACTTTGTAGGTATTTTGGAAGTAAGGTTTCCCTACTTTACAGTACTTATGCTAAGCTAAGCGCCTTGTGACTCAGTAATACAATATTAATAGTTTAAATATTGAACGATGGATAGAATATTGTTTCTACTCTGTAGTCTCATTATGAACAGAGAACATGAATTTTTCTAAAATGTGAAAATCTCAGCGTTGACTTCAAAGCCCGATGCCTTCACGCTGAACGTTCTTTCTCCCGCATTAGAAGAAACAAAGGCGTTTCCTGGACTGGCCAGTCCGGAGCTCGGTTCTGATCCCAGACCAGCAGGACAGAGGCAGGCCACGGAAGCAGCTCCACATCTCTGGCCGCCTCATGACTTTTTAATGCTTTCTTTTCTGTGTTGTATAATTCAGTGGAGGACAGCAGACGGGGAGCTGCTGTCATTAAGGACCAGACCAGATCCGGGGACGAATCCATCTACTGGTCCCTGACTGGGCCTCCATGAAAGAGGACCAGACCAGTGTTACCACAGGTCATCGACAGCATGGTCACATTGTTTGTTTACGTTTTGATTCAACAAATGTTCCAGAATGTTTCTGAAAATAAATCTTGCCTCGTCATTAAAATCCTCCTCCTGGCTCAAATTCACTTCTTGTAAGGAACTATTTTTCCAGAAGTAATAACTTGACGGCTGTCTTGGCTCTGTTGTGACAGCTCAGAGAGCGGAGCCTAAGTTTAAAGGAACAGTCACCATAAATGAATGATGGACGTCTTCCTCATATTCATACTGGGAGGTTTGGGACCTTGTTCTCTAACCAGGATCTTCTTCTCTATGTTGAATTGTGGATCGTAAATGGTCCTTTAGAGATGGTCAGAACTAGACTGGGATGGTCCTTTAGAGGGGGTCAGAACTAGACTGGGACAGTCCTTTAGAGGGGGTCAGAACTAGACTGGGATGGTCCTTTAGAGATGGTCAGAACTAGACTGGGATGGTCCTTTAGAGGGGGTCAGAACTAGACTGGGACAGTCCTTTAGAGGGGGTCAGAACTAGACTGGGATGGTCTTTTAGAGGGGGTCAGAACTAGACTGGGACAGTCCTTTAGAGGGGGTCAGAACTAGACTGGGATGGTCTTTTAGAGGGGGTCAGAACTAGACTGGGATGGTCCTTTAGAAGGGGTCAGAACTAGACTGGGACAGTCCTTTAGAGGGGGTCAGAACTAGACTGGGATGGTCTTTTAGAGGGGGTCAGAACTAGACTGGGATGGTCCTTTAGAGGGGGTCAGAACTAGACTGGGACAGTCCTTTAGAGGGGGTCAGAACTAGACTGGGACAGTCCTTAAGGGGGGGTCAGAACTAGACTGGGATGGTCTTTTAGATGGGGTCAGAACTAGACTGGGACGGTCCTTTAATCCAGCTCTGTGAAGAGAAGAAATTAAATGGTGGAAGGACGATGCTAAATAGAAATGACTTCAAAGGAAAGTGTGACCCCGGCGGGCCGAGCAGCGAGCCGAGCAGCGAGCCGAGCCCTCACACCGAGGTGAGGCGGCGTTAATCTCATAGCAGACATCACAGAGGAAACCCGCTGTTCCGCCCTCGCCGCCAACGCACCATCAAAAATGCAAAACTACCGTTGGAACCAAAAGTGGAACATGGCTCCTGGTGAGAGGGGAAGTCACCGTGGAGGGGGGCTTGAACACTGGTTATAAATGAAAGACAAGGTTTTACTGCAGACGCCATTAAAGTATACTTCCCAGGGGGGAAACATGAATGTGTGCTGAAAGTGGGTCATATATGTTTTGGTGGCTTCTTGACCAACAAAAGGCAGACTGAATTTTTGGTGCATGTGGATGTAAGACAACTCCCACAATGCAAAGCTCTGCAGGCCACGCCCACTGATCTGTCCCCCCTTGCCAGTCCCCCGTTGGTTTGCACTCACACATCTCAAAGTCATCAGCAAGAGAGAACACAGAACATGATGGAACTTTACTGACACATTTATAGGAAGCACTCGGAGTCTGGACGACTGGACCAGACCCAGTGGTCCGGTCCCGGTCCAACCGGCCATCCAGAGGTGAGCAGATCTCGGACAGAGCGCAGAGCGGCATTTTCATTCTAAAAGGACTGGTCGAGTTCCCTCACACCCTAAGTCTGAAGTGAGGTCCCACCACTGGTCTGTAACAGGTCTGTAGTGTCAGTGGGTCCCACCACTGATCTGTAACAGGTCTGTAGTGTCAGTGGGTCCCACCACTGGTCTGTAACAGGTCTGTAGTCTCAGTGGGTCCCACCACTGGTCTGTAACAGGTCTGTAGTCTCAGTGGGTCCCACCACTGATCTGTAACAGGTCTGTAGTCTCAGTGGGTCCCACCACTGGTCTGTAACAGGTCTGTAGTCTCAGTGGGTCCCACCACTGGTCTGTAACAGGTCTGTAGTCTCAGTGGGTCCCACCACTGATCTGTAACAGGTCTGTAGTCTCAGTGGGTCCCACCACTGGTCTGTAACAGGTCTGTAGTCTCAGTGGGTCCCACCACTGGTCTGTAACAGGTCTGTAGTCTCAGTGGGTCCCACCACTGGTCTGTAACAGGTCTGTAGTGTCAGTGGGTGCTGCCCCCTACAGGCAGGTTGAAGACATGAGAACTAGTGTTGTAGTCTCACCCCTCTAACCAAAGAGCCTCCGATGATGCAACATGAGGATATTTGCGTCATCGGAGGCTCTTTTCCAGGACAGAAACACGGAGATCTCCGTCTGAAATGAGGGAACGATGACGACATTCAAACATACTACTGGGTTTAGAACACACAACGTAAAAACACTGATTCAAACACGAGACATTAAAAAAAAAAACGTTAGTTCATTTAAGTTTCATCTGAAGTCCTGAACGAGTGACAGCAGCTCCCCTCGCCACAGGAGGCATTTCACAGTTTGGTGATGAAGAGCGCCACCTACAGGAACTAAAAGTTTAAGTTCTAAACAACTGAACAAAATAACAGAGCGGAGCTTCGTCTAAAATCAAATGGCAATATTTTTTATTAAGTTAGGAAATCAAAATATTTAAGAAATGTAATTATATACACTGGTTCTGCTGTATGGATTTAAAAAAGGACAAAATAAGCTAATACATGTTATAGACTTTGCATTTCACACACTTATAAATAGTGATCTTGGATTCAAATCATAATGACAAGTTCATATCATCCTGGTGACTGAGTGTCTGATGTGCCTCCCAGCATTCATTTGTTCACAACACAAAATAAATTAAAATCAAGAACACTGTCACTGAACTGTCCTTAGGAATCTTAAAACTACACTAGAAAATACATGAAGCATATCTACCATGTGTTCCATGGGAAACAAAGAAAAGGCAATGGTATAAGAAATCATTTCTCATGAAATATTGGTCGGCCTTAAAACAAACGTTCAAGCGGTTTCAGTAAGGTCATAGACGACAGGAAGAAGAGGCAGTTTACCCACGAAGCATTCGCTGCTTGTTCAAAATATATGGAAAATAACATCGGTGCAAAACGAGTCAGAGCGTCTCGTGGCGAGCAACGAGCACCACGGTCAACAACTCTGCTGAGATTCACAGCTGCAGCAGCTAAAGTGGCGTTGAGTGGTGGGATCCAGTGTTGGTGACCGAAGGTTGGTGACCCGGGTGACTCAGCGTTGGTGACCTGGGTGACCAAGTGTTGGTGACCCGGGTGACCCAGCGTTGGTGACCGAAGGTTGGTGATCCGGCTGACCCAGCGTTGGTGACCCGGGTGACCCAGTGTTGGTGACCCGGCTGACCCAGCGTTGGTGACCGAAGGTTGGTGACCCCGGTGACCCAGCGTTGGTGACCGAAGGTTGGTGACCCGGCTGACCCAGCGTTGGTGACCCGGGTGACCCAGTGTTGGTGACCGAAGGTTGGTGACCCCGGTGACCCAGCGTTGGTGACCGAAGGTCGGTGACCCGGCTGACCCAGCGTTGGTGACCCGGGTGACCCAGTGTTGGTGACCGAAGGTTGGTGACCCGGGTGACCCAGCGTTAGTGACCCGGGTTACCCTGCGTTGGTGACCCGGGTGACCCAGTGTTGGTGACCCAGCGTTGGTGACCCAGTGTTGGTGACCCAGCGTTGGTGACCCAGCGTTGGTGACCCGGTCAGTGTTCCTCCTTTTCTCGGCCCTTCCTCTCCTTCTCGTCCTGCAGGGCCGTGCCCAGCTTCTTGATGAGCACTGACAGCACCTTGTCCAGCGGGTCCATCACGCCCCTCTGCAGCCACTTGGGAATCGTAGTCCGTGCATGGTGGAAGCCCAGTTTCTGCAGGATGTAGTCTACACCGACGGGGTCAATCTTGCGTCCCGTCCAGGAGATGAGCCTGAAGAAAAAAAACGTGTTTGGTTTACATTTTATTGCCAATACAATACTTATGTACTTAAACACACATGATTTTAACTTGGATTTTAACAGAGGGTCCGTTAACAGAGAGTCCGTTAACAGAGAGTCCGTTAACAGAGGGTCCGTTAACAGAGGGTCCGTTAACAGAGGGTCCGTTAACAGAGGGTCCGTTAACAGAGGGTCCGTTAACAGAGAGTCCGTTAACAGAGAGTCCGTTAACAGAGGGTCCGTTAACAGAGAGTCCGTTAACAGAGGGTCCGTTAACAGAGGGTCCGTTAACAGAGAGTCCGTTAACAGAGAGTCCGTTAACAGAGGGTCAACAGAGAGTCCGTTAACAGAGAGTCCGTTAACAGAGAGTCCGTTAACAGAGAGTCCGTTAACAGAGGGTCCGTTAACAGAGAGTCCGTTAACAGAGGGTCCGTTAACAGAGGGTCCGTTAACAGAGAGTCCGTTAACAGAGAGTCCGTTAACAGAGGGTCCGTTAACAGAGGGTCCGTTAACAGAGGGTCCGTTAACAGAGAGTCCGTTAACAGAGAGTCCGTTAACAGAGGGTCCGTTAACAGAGGGTCCGTTAACAGAGGGTCCGTTAACAGAGAGTCCGTTAACAGAGAGTCCGTTAACAGAGGGTCCGTTAACAGAGAGTCCGTTAACAGAGGGTCCGTTAACAGAGGGTCCGTTAACAGAGGGTCCGTTAACAGAGAATCCGTTAACAGAGGGTCCGTTAACAGAGGGTCCGTTAACAGAGGGTCCGTTAACAGAGGGTCCGTTAACAGAGGGTCCAACTCTGAATGTGAGCGGCGAGCGGCCATTACCTGAGAGTGGGCTCCAGGTGCCAGGTGTTGCACATGAACTCCCTCCAGTCCACCGTGGTGTAGTTGATGCCCTCGTCCTTGTCCGAGGAGCTGTCGTCGTGCAGCGCCGTCGGGCTCTTCTGGCCGGGCCGCGCCACGAACATCCGTGGGGCGAAAAGGGCTGAGGAAGAGGAGGAGGAAGGTCGTTTTATCACGTTCTTCAACACAACAAACATTCATCAATACCCCCGAAATCTGGAATAGACGGAGGCACTGTTCACATTACCCATCAGCCCCTGCTCATTAACCACAATCGATCAAGCTGAGATGAACATCTTCGATTCTCTTTTTGTCAGATGTAGAATTAAGAAAACAAAGTGGCGTCACGGCCATGAAGAATAAAGAGTGCTAATGTGTTCCTGGGCGACGATGAGAAAGCTCTTAAATGCGGCGAGCGTCGGGGTCTGACCTCCCCGCCGAGTGTGAAGACAACACTCGGCCGGCCGGGCTCCACGCTGCGCGTCCAACAGCAGACACACTGATGTGGCTCTTATCGTTATCTCTCCTCTGTGAGTCATTGTCTCGTCTAGTCTCTAAAAGAGGAGGTTTTATGGCTGAGCCTGTTGGAGACGACTAAACGTGGTTTATGTCCTCGCTGGGTCACAGAATGAAGACACACACCTTTCTCCTTCTCCTTCAGGTAGGCCGACACCAGGTCGTGGAGGAACATGATGAGCTCGGCGTCCATGGTGACACAGATGTGGTCCGTGAACTCTGTCACCACGCTGCACTCCACTTTGGGTTTGCTGTTGGAATCTGGAAGGAAGGAAAACGGGAGATAAAACATCTCTCCATCACCAACACGTACACCTTCACTTACCTTCTGATGAAACGGAAACAGGAACAAACTCGTTTTGTGTAAACATCAGTACAGCCAGCCACGTTGGGCCCCTAGACGCCGACCCCCAGCCACGTTAGGCCCCTAGACGCCGGCCCCCAGCCACGTTGGGCCCCTAGACGCCGACCCCCAGCCACGTTAGGCCCCTAGACGCCGACCCCCAGCCACGTTAGGCCCCTAGACGCCGGCCCCCAGCCACGTTGGGCCCCTAGACGCCGACCCCCAGCCACGTTAGGCCCCTAGACGCCGACCCCCAGCCACGTTAGGCCCCTAGACGCCGACCCCCAGCCACGTTGGGCCCCTAGACGCCGACCCCCAGCCACGTTAGGCCCCTAGACGCCGGCCCCCAGCCACGTTGGGCCCCTAGACGCCGACCCCCAGCCACGTTAGGCCCCTAGACGCCGACCCCCAGCCACGTTAGGCCCCTAGACGCCGACCCCCAGCCACGTTGGGCCCCTAGACGCCGACCCCCAGCCACGTTAGGCCCCTAGACGCCGACCCCCAGCCACGTTGGGCCCCTAGACGCCGACCCCCAGCCACGTTAGGCCCCTAGACGCCGACCCCCAACCACGTTAGGCCCCTAGACGCCGGCCCCCAGCCACGTTAGGCCCCTAGACGCCGACCCCCAGCCACGTTAGGCCCCTAGACGCCGACCCCCAGCCACGTTGGGCCCCTAGACGCCGACCCCCAGCCACGTTAGGCCCCTAGACGCCGGCCCCCAGCCACGTTAGGCCCCTAGACGCCGACCCCCAGCCACGTTAGGCCCCTAGACGCCGACCCCCAGCCACGTTAGGCCCCTAGACGCCGACCCCCAGCCACGTTAGGCCCCTAGATGCCGACCCCCAGCCACGTTGGGCCCCTAGACGCCAACCCCCAGCCACGTTAGGCCCCTAGACGCCGACCCCCAGCCACGTTGGGCCCCTAGACCCTGGCCCCCAGCCACGTTGGGCCCCTAGACGCCGGCCCCCAGCCACGTTGGGCCCCTAGATGCCGACCCCCAGCCACGTTGGGCCCCTAGACGCCGACCCCCAGCCACGTTGGGCCCCTAGACGCCGACCCCCAGCCACGTTAGGCCCCTAGACGCCGGCCCCCAGCCACGTTAGGCCCCTAGACGCCGACCCCCAGCCACGTTAGGCCCCTAGACGCCGACCCCCAGCCACGTTAGGCCCCTAGACGCCGACCCCCAGCCACGTTAGGCCCCTAGATGCCGACCCCCAGCCACGTTGGGCCCCTAGACGCCAACCGCCAGCCACGTTAGGCCCCTAGACGCCGACCCCCAGCCACGTTGGGCCCCTAGACCCTGGCCCCCAGCCACGTTGGGCCCCTAGACGCCGGCCCCCAGCCACGTTGGGACCCTAGACGCCGGCCCCCAGCTACGTTGGGACCCTAGACGCCGGCCCCCAGCCACGTTGGGCCCCTAGACCCTGGCCCCCAGCCACGTTGGGCCCCTAGACGCCGACCCCCAGCCACGTTAGGCCCCTAGACGCCGACCCCCAGCCACGTTAGGCCCCTAGATGCCGACCCCCAGCCACGTTAGGCCCCTAGACGCCGACCCCCAGCCACGTTGGGCCCCTAGACGCCGACCCCCAGCCACGTTGGGCCCCTAGACGCCGACCCCCAGCCACGTTGGGCCCCTAGATGCCGACCCCCAGCCACGTTGGGCCCCTAGACGCCGGCCCCCAGCCACGTTAGGCCCCTAGACGCCGGCCCCCAGCCACGTTAGGCCCCTAGACGCCGGCCCCCAGCCACGTTGGGACCCTAGATGCCGACCCCCAGCCACGTTGGGCCCCTAGACGCCGGCCCCCAGCCACGTTAGGCCCCTAGACGCCGGCCCCCAGCCACGTTAGGCCCCTAGACGCCGGCCCCCAGCCACGTTAGGCCCCTAGACGCCGGCCCCCAGCCACGTTGGGACCCTAGACGCCGGCCCCCAGCTACGTTGGGATCCTAGACGCCGGCCCCCAGCCACGTTGGGACCCTAGACGCCGGCCCCCAGCTACGTTGGGACCCTAGACGCCGGCCCCCAGCTACGTTGGGACCCTAGACGGCGGCCCCCAGCAACGTTGGCCCCTAGATGCCGACCCCCAGCCACGTTAGGCCCCTAGACGCCGACCCCCAGCCACGTTGGGCCCCTAGACGCCGGCCCCCAGCCACGTTAGGCCCCTAGACGCCGGCCCCCAGCCACGTTAGGCCCCTAGACGCCGGCCCCCAGCCACGTTAGGCCCCTAGACGCCGGCCCCCAGCCACGTTGGGACCCTAGACGCCGGCCCCCAGCTACGTTGGGATCCTAGACGCCGGCCCCCAGCCACGTTGGGACCCTAGACGCCGGCCCCCAGCTACGTTGGGACCCTAGACGGCGGCCCCCAGCAACGTTGGCCCCTAGATGCGATATCGGCCCCTCTGACGTGATAAAAAGATGCCTGACTGCCTTGTGGGCTCCAGTCCTACCTGTTAGAGAAGGTTCTTCAGGATCCTGCATGTGAATGGACTTGAACTCCAGTTGCATTCTGGGAAGAGCAAAGATGGTCTCGGTCTCGTGGTTGTAGCTGGAGGAGCTGCGGAAGCTGCTCAGCAGACTGGAGCTTTTGGCGGCGGCGCCGCTCTCCTGGTTGTTGGCTTCCACGTTCCTGAGCAAGTTCAACTCTGGAAGCGGAGATAAGAGGAGAGTTGAAGCCGTTCACACTTCTCTGCTTTGTTCAACACTATCTGCAGCTTTTTTACATTCCAGATAGCAGCTGCAGAGCGGCAGACACAGAGGGGGAAGTGCTGCCTGACTTCTTTTAGCAGGAGGAAAGTTTAAAGTTAAAGAAGATATGACAGAGAAGCAGCCATTTGCATTCTGTCAGCACTATGAGCTCAAACTAAAGAGATCCTCCCTTTACGCAGGTTGCTGAGCGACTGTGTGGCCGATCTGTATACACATGCAGGATGTGTCTTCTAGATCTAGAAGACACATGCAGGATGTGTCTTCTAGATCTAGAAGACACATGCAGGATGTGTCTTCTAGATCTAGAAGACACATGCAGGATGTGTCTTCTAGATCTAGTTTCATTGAACATGTCAAGACAGACAAAAGGTACGTATGATACAGTTTCATGTCAGTGTCATAATATTCAGGGTTAGTTTAGAGTTTCACACAGTGAGACACAGATCTGAGATCATCCGGCCCATGAAGCCCCCGGTTACCTTCGTTCCTCATGGCGGTGACGTAGTTGAACCACTCTTTGACCGTGGCAACGCCGTGTGGGGGGTTCTCGTGCCGCCGCCGGGTTATCTTGGTGATGGTGGCCATCGGACTCTCCAGGGCACCGCAGGGTTTGGTCACCATGGTGTTGTGGCCCAGGTGGAAGTCCAGCGTCTGAACGATGTAGGTGGAATCATCTTTGGGGCCTGGATGTGACAAGAGACACAAGCATGACGCCATCGGCACGACGCCATCGGCACGACGCCATCGGCACAACGTCGTCGTTATTCTAACAAACCAACACTCCCGGCTCTCACCGTCCTCCCAGATCTTCTGCGCCTCCGTCCAGAAGGCGATGTTGGGCTCCTCCAGGTGGAACAGAGCCCACGACTTGGAGCGGAAGTTGGGCCCGTGGAAGCAGGCCAGGGTCATGTGGTTGCCATGGAGACTCATGGAGCCGCCCAGCTGCACCGTGTCCTCCGGCAGCGGCATCTGGAAGAGGGAGATGTGGCAGCCGGCGATGACCTTCAGCACGCCGGGCCAGTGGCGGTGGTGGGCTGCATCCATGTCTGTGGGACAGAGAGACGGCCAATGAGACGTGAGGGGGCGTGGCCATGCAGTGTGTTGTTTTCATCCATATATGGGATATCACCGTTAGTTTTTAATTATCTCATTACACGTATTAGAACTACCAACACCCTCTGTAGAACCAGCACACTTACACAGCTCTGCAGATCCCTTCTCTGCGTTGATGATGGGGGTTTTGGGGGGCAGATAGGGACCGGGGCCCCAGGTGGACAGGGCCCGCTTGCTGGTGTCGAACTGCTGAGTGAAAAACTCCTGCAGCTTCATGCCGATCTTGATGAGGTCCGGGGTGGTGGAGCGTGAAATGATCACCTGGAAAATGTCCCACTGCAGGTCTCCGTGGACGAAGATCTCACTGGAAGGATGGAGGGAGGGGGGGTTAGACACTTCAGACTGCAGTGGAAAACACCACGACAGCTCTGCTGCTAAGCCATTAAGAAACCCACAACCGTGCAGTGACCTCACACCTCTTCTCTGATAGGCTGGTGTCCACGGTGCACAGGTTGACCTTCCACTCGTCTTGGAGCTGCAGGTCGGCGTTGCTGAAGACGCCCATCAGGATGCTGGAGCCCATGTAGTCCACACGCGCCTCAGTGGAGCCCATGGTGATCTGGATCTTGTGGCTGGGCTGCTGGTTGGGGTGTTCGGAGATGTGGGCTGGAAAACAGCGGGTCGGTTAGTGGCGGCGGCGTGACGCTTATATACGGAGGACACGGCGAGGATGGAGCGATGACGAGGCGGTGAAAAGGTGGAGTGTTACGTCCAACTTCTCACACTTCTAAGTGTGGTCCAAACACACACCTGCAGTTAGTATTTATCTCCATAGGGGGCGCCAAAGAAAACGACAGATCTGACATTGGAACTAACCAAACACACATCTGTCAACGTCCAATGAGGTGGTTAATGCAGCAGTGATCCTTTAGAGGTTTGGAGAATGAAACACTCAACACGTTGACTCACATGTACGTATGAGGCATGGAAATATCCTCTACAGAGAAAGTCTATTTCACGGCTCCCGGTGCAGGACTCTGGCTCAGATCCAGATCCACTAACGAGTGGAGCAGCAGCTGTCTGAGGGGGATCCTGTGTTTACTTACAGACCATCTCCAGGGTGTTGACGTCGATGTTGCCGCCCACCACCCCGCCCTTGGAGTCCAGCTTGGAGCGGCCGAGGCCCACCGACATGCTGATCTCTCGGTCCCGGTTGCTGCCGACTGACAGGCGGCCCTGACTCTTCAGCCCACTGGTGGTCCAGCTGGGGGGGGCACACACACACACACACACAGAGAGACACACACACACACACACACACACACACACACACACACACACACACACACACACAGACACACACACACAGACACACACACACACACACACACACACACACACACACACACACACACACACACACACACACACACACACACACACACACACACACACACACACACACACACACACACACACACACACACCAGGGTGAGACGCTGCTGGATAATGAAGTGTCTCTGGGAACCAGCGATAAACAAAGCGACCTCATCGCTGCAGAGAGACGTGGAGCATGGGAGGGAATACATTGGAACTCTAGAGAAGCTCTCCTGCACAGAATGCAGCACAGTGCTTTAACATGTATATCATCTAAAAATGAGAGACACTGATAAAGCTAGAGGCTGAATTAAAACGATAGTTTTGAGTTGTGGTTAGAAACTGTCAGCTGAGTCGGCAGGTCTACTATTTAAAGATGGAGCTCCGTATCTCGGGCTTGGCGGCTCAAAGAAGGACAGCCTGAAGGTTTTTGCGGTGACCTTGGGAAGCGTTGGAGAGCAGCTGTGGAGCTTCTTAAACCACGGGGAGAGTGATGTAGAAACTAACAGGAGGGCTTTAAACTCAATCCCAGAAGATACAGGGAGCCGGAGGATAGTCTGGGGATCTCTGCAGGGTCAGCTGACCAAACACCTGCTGGGACGGCCAGAGCACGGCTACAGGTCTACAGGTACAGGACTACGGGTCCAGGTCTACGGGTCTACAGACACAGGTCTATGGGTACAGGTGAACAGGTCTACGGGTACGGGTCTACGGGTCCAGGTCTACGGGTCTACAGACACAGGTCTATGGGTCTACGGGTACAGACATAGGTCTACGGGTACGGGTCTACAGGGCTACAGACACAGGTCTATGGGTACAGGTGAACAGGTCTACGGGTACGGGTCTACAGGGCTACAGGTCTACAGACACAGGTCTACGGGTACAGGTGAACAGGTCCACATTGAAACTGGACCACTCACGTATTGTTGCCCATGACGTTGCTCATGTTCATCTGGACGGTGAGCTGCTTCAGGTTGATGGCGAACACCACCAGAGTCTCCCAGGGCGCCCCCTGCTGGCCGGCGGCCTTCCCGTTCTTACTGAAGGACGGGGTGGAGGTCTTGGTCACCGAATCTGGAGGGGAAGCAGCAGAGATTAGTGGTGAGGCGGAGACCATGAGTCCTCATCACATGGCGTTCTGTCGGCGTCACCTCTCCGCGGAGCAGACGAGTCCGACACGCTCCTGGTGCGTCCGGGTGCCGGGGACTTGAGGTGGCCCAGGCCTCCCGGGGACACGTTGCTGCCGGCCGAGTGCTCCGAGAAGACGTTGGGGGACTGAGGCATGTGCTGGGTCCCAGTGCTGCCGTCCCACGTCCTCCAGTAGGCCTTGCGGCTGGACTCGGGGGACAGATGCTGGGTGACGTTCTCCGCAGAGTCGGGCGTGGCGGGGCCCGAGGCTGCAGCGAAGGAAAAGGGTGAGGTCAGAGGTGGAAACGTGGTGTCGTGGGAGGAAGTTAAACCTGAACACCAGCTAAACTCGCGGAGGTCAGGAGGTCCACCAACGCCGTCTGGTGGTTGTACCGGCCAATCAGGCTGCAGTTTACATCCACGTCTTTCAGTTATCAGACATGTGCATTAAATGGTCAGAATCAGAATATGAATTCTGGAGTCATGGCAGCTGTAACAGCAGAACCCAGCGATGGACGTTAGTAAACACGGACCAGGTCCTCCAGGACTCACCTGGCAGGTTGATGGTCTGGTCTCCCAGGAAGAGGCGTCTGGCGATGCTTCGGCGGTACCAGGCTCTGGGGAAGGCCAGGATCTCGCTGAGTCGCCTCATGTCGTACTTGAAGGAAGCCGAGCCGATGTCACACACAGCTGAGGGAGAAGATGTGTTCAGACACGATGCCTTTAAAAGGAGCGTTTACCTGCTTCCATACATGAGGTGAGAGGTGACACTCGATGTGTGGTGATGAGGTGTAGCGCTGTCCGTGGTGCTGAATGAGATCCATCGAATATTCTCTAAACTACACAGCAAATTAATTCATGTGGCGATAAACCATTTTGAAAGATGAATAAATCATCTACTGCTGATAATGTGTTTCATTTCCCTTCTGTTGTATCACTACAAATAGGATTTATTACATTTCCAGAAAACCCACTCCAGTCGGAGTGATGCTCAGCTTACCGGAGATGTTGATGAGGGTGGTGTCCATCTTGCCACCTTTGGCAGGAATGAAGCTCTCGATGAAGGTGGGCCCTCCGGTACGCCGGATCCTGGACAAGCTGACCTTCACAAACTCCAGGTTGATGCTGAGAGAGTCCTTCCTTCCTGTGACCGAGGACGGCTCCTCGTCGACGGTTCCTTCAGGAAGAAAGAGGTCTGAATGGGCTACATGTCTCCACAGTCTGGTACATCGTATCCAGTACATTAACTGCAGCCCTGCATCATTATGCACTAGAATATTAACACATCTGAATACCCAGCGGCCCCGGGCCCGGGGGCAGGCCCGTGACGGCAGACTTCTGCTTCCCGGCGCCGTAGGGGTGGAAGACGTAGAGGGAGAAGTCAGACATGCAGGCGGTGAAGCTGAGGCCCGAGGAGTTGCTGGGGGGGGCGGTGAGGTCCGACTGGCTGCTGCTGTGGCGGCTCCTGCCCAGAGGGCTGCCTAGCAACGGGGACGCTGGAGGGAGGCAAGGGGAGGACAGGCATTCGTCAACATTCATCAACAGAGCCATCGGGAGCCACCAGGGTTGTTTCCACCTTACTGGGATGTTATAGGTTATATTCACCTGTAGTGGAAGTTACATTCATTCACAATTCAATATTACAATGTCATATGTATGTAAAACGCTGTCCTCAAGGTGATTAATGAAATATGGTGAGGAATATAAAACAGTGAGACTGTATTGTTGCTATGCAGATGTTGCTCTTCGCCCTCCTGTCTCTCTGAAGGAGAACAGAAACGGTGTGTCTGGGTTTGAGTGCAGCACACGTTCACATATTACATGGAATCAGAGGAGCATAATGTGTGGATGTGAAGCAGAAAAGGAATCAGCAGGCAAGTTGGTGAAGCTGCATGATCTTGCAAAAAGACAGACTGGAGAGCAACATGCTGATTGGACGAGAAGAAGCTGGGAGCAACATCCCATAGATCCTCTCAGAGTTAAAGAAACCCTCCACAGGACGTGCTCCACATACCTTTGCTGGGAGGCGGTTTGGGGATGTGCTGGCCTGGCGGGGTGGAGGAGGGGTGGTGGGCTCCCTCGGTGGGGTGGGCTCCCGTCGGGGTCTCCAGCTCCCCGCGGTTGGAGGAGAAGACCAGGTCCAGAGAGGGCAGCTTCAGCATACACTCCACCCTGGACATGGGCAGGCAGCTGAAGCGGATCTGAGAGGGCTGAAACACATCATTACTCAGAGAACGCTGTCTGAATGTGACCTGATAAAACAACAGACGGATATATTAAATGAGTAATAATAAATAAACATCACCCAGAGCACACATGCGATTCTCTTTGAATAGCTTCAAAGAGATGATTTACCTTTCAAACAGCTGAAAGGTGAACCTAAACTAGAATCTCAGAAGGTTGAGTGTGAAGTTACTATTCCAGCTGTGATGAGAGACTGGCGGAGGCTTCTTTGTTTCTGGAATATACCGTCCCAGCATTAAGGATGGGAATGAAAAGAGTTAAGAGTCCTGTTGGGACCAGTACCTGGACTCTGACGTAGACCACCACGTCCACAGGGAAGGAGGAGTAGGCCGATGTGGAGGAGGAGACCAGAGAGGTGGTAGACTCCTCCAGCTGCTCCACCGGGTCAAACTGACCCATGTCCTCCTCCTGTGACGCCACAGCTGGTGGGAGGAGCACAAGAACCGATTACTACTGGGGCCAGGAGCCCAGAACCCCGGAACCCAGCGACTCAGTAACCCAGGAGCCCAGAACCCCGGAACCCAGCGACTCAGTAACCCAGGAGCCCAGAACCCCAGAACCCAGCGACTCAGTAACCCAGGAGCCCAGGGACCCAGGAACCCAGCGACCCAGGAGCCCAGAACCCCGGAACCCAGCGACTCAGTAACCCAGGAGCCCAGAACCCCGGAACCCAGCGACTCAGTAACCCAGGAGCCCAGAACCCCAGAACCCAGCGACTCAGTAACCCAGGAGCCCAGAACCCCGGAACCCAGCGACTCAGTAACCCAGGAGCCCAGAACCCCGGAACCCAGCGACTCAGTAACCCAGGAGCCCAGAACCCCGGAACCCAGCGACTCAGTAACCCAGGAGCCCAGAACCCCGGAACCCAGCGACTCAGTAACCCAGGAGCCCAGAACCCCGGAACCCAGCGACTCAGTAACCCAGGAGCCCAGAACCCCGGAACCCAGCGACTCAGTAACCTAGGAGCCCAGGGACCCAGGAACCCAGGAGCCCAGAACCCCGGAACCCAGCGACTCAGTAACCCAGGAGCCCAGAACCCCGGAACCCAGCGACTCAGTAACCTAGGAGCCCAGGGACCCAGGAACCCAGCGACTCAGTAACCCAGGAGCCCAGAACCCCGGAACCCAGCGACTCAGTAACCCAGGAGCCCAGAACCCTGGAACCAAGCGACTCAGTAACCCAGGAGCCCAGAACCCCGGAACCCAGCGACTCAGTAACCCAGGAGCCCAGGGACCCAGGAACCCAGGAGCCCAGAACCCCGGAACCCAGCGACTCAGTAACCCAGGAGCCCAGAACCCCGGAACCCAGCGACTCAGTAACCCAGGAGCCCAGAACCCCGGAACCCAGCGACTCAGTAACCCAGGAGCCCAGAACCCCGGAACCCAGCGACTCAGTAACCCAGGAGCCCAGAACCCCAGAACCCAGCGACTCAGTAACCCAGGAGCCCAGGGACCCAGCGACCCAGGAACCCAGGAGCCCAGAACCCCGGAACCCAGCGACTCAGTAACCCAGGAGCCCAGAACCCCGGAACCCAGCGACTCAGTAACCCAGGAGCCCAGAACCCCGGAACCCAGCGACTCAGTAACCTAGGAGCCCAGGGACCCAGGAACCCAGGAGCCCAGAACCCCGGAACCCAGCGACTCAGTAACCCAGGAGCCCAGAACCCCGGAACCCAGCGACTCAGTAACCTAGGAGCCCAGGGACCCAGGAACCCAGCGACTCAGTAACCCAGGAGCCCAGAACCCCGGAACCCAGCGACTCAGTAACCCAGGAGCCCAGAACCCTGGAACCAAGCGACTCAGTAACCCAGGAGCCCAGAACCCCGGAACCCAGCGACTCAGTAACCCAGGAGCCCAGGGACCCAGGAACCCAGGAGCCCAGAACCCCGGAACCCAGCGACTCAGTAACCCAGGAGCCCAGAACCCCGGAACCCAGCGACTCAGTAACCCAGGAGCCCAGAACCCCGGAACCCAGCGACTCAGTAACCCAGGAGCCCAGAACCCCGGAACCCAGCGACTCAGTAACCCAGGAGCCCAGGGACCCAGGAACCCAGCGACCCAGGAGCCCAGAACCCCGGAACCCAGCGACTCAGTAACCCAGGAGCCCAGAACCCCGGAACCCAGCGACTCAGTAACCCAGGAGCCCAGAACCCCGGAACCCAGCGACTCAGTAACCCAGGAGCCCAGAACCCCGGAACCCAGCGACTCAGTAACCCAGGAGCCCAGAACCCTGGAACCAAGCGACTCAGTAACCCAGGAGCCCAGAACCCCGGAACCCAGCGACTCAGTAACCCAGGAGCCCAGGGACCCAGGAACCCAGGAGCCCAGAACCCCGGAACCCAGCGACTCAGTAACCCAGGAGCCCAGAACCCCGGAACCCAGCGACTCAGTAACCCAGGAGCCCAGAACCCCGGAACCCAGCGACTCAGTAACCCAGGAGCCCAGAACCCCGGAACCCAGCGACTCAGTAACCCAGGAGCCCAGAACCCCAGAACCCAGCGACTCAGTAACCCAGGAGCCCAGGGACCCAGCGACCCAGGAACCCAGGAGCCCAGAACCCCGGAACCCAGCGACTCAGTAACCCAGGAGCCCAGAACCCCGGAACCCAGCGACTCAGTAACCCAGGAGCCCAGAACCCCGGAACCCAGCGACTCAGTAACCTAGGAGCCCAGGGACCCAGGAACCCAGGAGCCCAGAACCCCGGAACCCAGCGACTCAGTAACCCAGGAGCCCAGAACCCCGGAACCCAGCGACTCAGTAACCTAGGAGCCCAGGGACCCAGGAACCCAGGAGCCCAGAACCCCGGAACCCAGCGACTCAGTAACCCAGGAGCCCAGAACCCCGGAACCCAGCGACTCAGTAACCTAGGAGCCCAGGGACCCAGGAACCCAGGAGCCCAGAACCCCGGAACCCAGCGACTCAGTAACCCAGGAGCCCAGAACCCCGGAACCCAGCGACTCAGTAACCTAGGAGCCCAGGGACCCAGGAACCCAGGAGCCCAGAACCCCGGAACCCAGCGACTCAGTAACCAGGAGCCCAGAACCCCGGAACCCAGCGACTCAGTAACCCAGGAGCCCAGAACCCCGGAACCCAGCGACTCAGTAACCCAGGAGCCCAGAACCCCGGAACCCAGCGACTCAGTAACCCAGGAGCCCAGCGACCCAGGAACCCAGGAGCCTAGGAACCCAGCGACTCAGTAACCCAGGAGCCCAGGGACCCAGCGATCCAGGAACCCAGGAGCCCAGAACCCCGGAACCCAGCGACTCAGTAACCCAGGAGCCCAGGGACCCAGGAACCCAGCGACCCAGGAGCCCAGAACCCAGCGACTCAGTAACCTAGCAACCGGATCAGGATCCGTACGGATGGGGCCACCCACAAACCTGCGTAGCCCCGTTCCACCGGCGTGATGGGGATGGTCTCCAGGGCTTTCTCCAGGAAGTCCAGCAGACAGGGGCTGATGACCATTTCCTCCGGCAGCGTCTGCAGGGCCACCCAGGCATACAGCTTGGCGGTCTTCACCCCGCCGCTGCCCTTTCCTTTGGCTGCAAAGACACATGGGAGTTTGAGTCAGCTGCTGCCGCTGGGAGCTCCAGCTTTAGATGCAACGCATTAACATGTTGTTTTGTTTTCTCTTTGGCATCGCTGCATTAATATGCACGAGCCGATCAAAGGTGTCCTCTGGATCCTCGCCTTCAAACAACGGATGACATCACATGCATTTGATTGGGTGAGTCCTAGTGTAAAATCATCAGAGCGCAGCAGTGAGTAGATGGTGCTAGGCATGCAAGGAGGATGAGGGAATGCTCAGTACCTGATGGGATAGGTGGGGGCGGGGGAGGTAGGAGCGAGTTAGTCTTGCTTTGGACTGGTGTGGGAGGGTTTGGAGGGCCGCTATCTTTCATACCATACAGCTTGGACTCTTTGGAGAGAGTGCGAGGCAGCGAGGATCCACGTGAGGTGTTGGGCGACTCCGTCTTCAGGGTCTTGGAGTTGTAGTGCAACTGGAGGAGAGGAGGCGGAGAATGAGTGGTTGAAAGTACAAACAGTCCAGAGAGAAACCCGTCGGACGCTGAGGCTCACCTTCACGTCGACTCCTGGAATGTAGAAGACGGTGGTCTCCATGTCGTTGGATTTGGTGGGCAGGGAAGAGGGACACTTCTTTCCAGCCAGGAGGTGGGTGGTGGAGGTGTAGGCGGGCTGCAGCTTCTTCTTCTTGGGAGGAGACTCCTGGTCCAGACTCCTGAGGCTGCGCTCACAGCTCCTACAAACCCAGAGGGATGTTTAGAGATCTGAATGGAGAACGTTTACTTCTCGTTTCCACCGAGGACAACAGATCATCACTTTGATTTAACTCCTGACTTCACATTGAGAAGGGAGAGTCAAATTCAAGCACTTTCCAAGCATTTCAAGGTGCATTTCCATGCTTTTCCAGCCCCTTCCAGCTGTGGTAAACTCCATATTTGTACCAATCCAATGGTCAGTATTCAGTCTACTTATGATGTCACTTGTTCATCACATTAAATGAGATGTTATTGTCCTCTAAACAACCAACATGATGTTTGGAGACAGCTTTTTACAGAAGGACCACAAATGAAAGGAAAACTAATTCCACTAACAGATCCACAGAAATATAATCACCAACTATTTTCATCATCTGTTCATCATCAAAAGTCATTTTTCATAAAGAAATGTCAGAAAATGCTGTTTTCAGTCCCTCAGATATGGAGATCTTCTTTTCTCTGTTCTATCATAGATGTCATCACATACAACCAGTGTTGTATAAAGTACCCAAAAGCCATACTTGAGTAAAAGTAAAAGTACCTTACTGGAAAATTACTCAAGTAAAAGTGAAAGTTGCCTGCTAGAATATTACTTGAGTAAAAGTAAAAAAGTAGCTTGTATTTACTGTACTTAAGTATCAAAAGTAAAAAGTACTGTTAATAAAACGCAATCAGAAATTTGCCCACTCACACACTCCTTCGTGGCCACAGGTAATACTAAACATAGCGATTTCAGCTGCATGATTTAAAAGCTAACTTATTAATAACACTACCACTATGTAAATTAGTCTGACTGTCATCATCAGCTGGTTTGCTATATCAAAACTCGGACTCTCCAAACACAGGTACGGTCTCCAATAACACCAGAAAAAGACAGACGGATCATTCAATAACCCAGGAGTTCAGTTTTTGGCTAGCAGAGGCCAAGCCCACTCACGTTAGACCACGGAGACGCTCAGGGGCCGAGGGGCAGTAAAAAACAAAAACAAACAAACAAAAACGTAATCCTCGACTGTATAGTTTCACTGCGTGGAACAACACACTCTTTGCTTCACCATTAAAGTCTATTGACAGCAGGGCCGGAGTGGGACTCATTTTCAGCCCTGGAGTTTCAGACCGGCCCACTTTAGATCACGACCTATTATATTAAAATAATGTAATTATAACTTTACATGTTAAGCATACAATAGCGCACTGTTCTCTAAAGCCTTGTAATTCCGTGTATTTTCACACAGCCTTGGGGGCACAAGTGCCCATAGTTCGGCCGTGTTCAGCTGTCTGTTTCCCGGCTGGTTTGCGTGCGGCGCGTCTTGGCGTTTCGCGTTCGACGGAGAGTCCGCCTGTGTGGACTCTTGTGGACCTGGGCGGGCCGGTGTTTGACCGATGTCCGCGGGCTTTTCAGCCAGCTCTGAGGGTGATAGTCCCGACAGTTCGGCTGGGTTCTTGTGTCTATTTACCTGCGGGAATCCCCGCAACGCGTCCGAGTGTTTTACGTGTGTACGGACGGAGCAGAAGTCCGGCTTCGCTGTGCGTAATTGTGGCGTGGCGCGGACCTGGGCCGGCCGGTGCTTAAGTGAGCTGCACGGCCTTTTCACACAGCCTTGGGGGCACAAGTGCCCATAGTTCGGCCGTGTTCAGCTGTCTGTTTCCCGGCTGGTTTGCGTGCGGCGCGTCTTGGCGTTTCGCGTTCGACGGAGAGTCCGCCTGTGTGGACTCTTGTGGACCTGGGCGGGCCTGTGTTTTAGTGAGGACCGCGGGCTTTTCACCATGGTCTGGGGGCATCAGGGCCGAGAGTTCGGCTGGGTTCTTGTGTCTATTTACCTGCGGGAATCCCCGCGACGCATACACGTGATACCCACTCCACTCAGTGCCATGACTGAACACCGGCACAAAAATAAATAAAAATAATAATTGAACACCGGCCCTCGCGGCCCAAAAGTCAGACCGGCCCACCGGGAATTGTCCCGGTCCTCCCGATTAGCCACTCCGGGCCTGATTGACAGTAACACTATGCTGGTTGTTTCAGCAGCAGGTTCAGTCACCGATTCAGTCACCTCCTCCATCTCTGACATTTTGCTTCTCTGTCTTCCTCCTTCTCTTCAAGTAGGCTAACATTAGAGACCCGACTTGTCTGAGACTACTACTAGCATGACAATGCGACCATTAATTTGAAATTTGGCCGCTGATTTCATCCGCCGCACAACGGGGTCTTGCGGTCTGTATCTCCCAACATCATTGGCTACTAGTCCCACTACAACCAAACAAAGATTGTCCATTGGCTGTCACGTTCCTTCTTATTTTGTAACGAGTAACGAGGATGCTCAGGTAAATGTAACGGAGTAAAAGTACTGATTTTTTTTCGGAAAATGTAGTGAAGTAAAAGTAAAAGTCGTCAGAAATAGAAGTAGTAAAGTAAAGTACAAATATAAAAAAATACTACTTAAGTAAAGTAACGAAGTATTTTTACTTCGTTACTATACAACACTGCATACAACACACATTTCAAGACCTTAAGTCTACATCCAAGCACTTTTCACACCTTGGAAACACCACACTAACATTCAAGTGTTTTCCAGGATCTCCAGCCCCCTAGGGACCTGGATGTAACACCACGGCCGTCCTACCTCCTGAGGGAGATGTCCTCGTGCTCCGGCTGCTGAGTGGTCGGGTGAAGGACACACTTCCCGCTGTCGATCTCCACGCGGACGTCCAGCTCGAAGTCGATGTTCCTCTCCACCGCCGGGCCTCCGAAGCTGCGGCCGGCGGGCGTGCTCGGCCAGCGCTCGCTGAACAGCTGACTCACCGCAGAGAAGCCCGAGGACTTCCTGTGAGACGCTTGGCTGCCAAGAAAGAAGAAAGGGAATGTTTAGTGGAGGCAGAAAACTGTGAAGCTTTACTTATTGTACAAAAAAAATAATAAAATCATGAAAGGAAAGCTTGCATGTAAGTGTAATGTGACATTAATGGCGGCTCCTTTCATCTAACATTCATCACACGAATGCTTGAGCAGGCAGAACGGAGAAAGGAGGACTCACAAAGGCCTCCGGTAGCTCGGCGGTCTCTCCCGCTCAAACTCGTCCTCCTTTTCAGAGTCCTCGGAGGAGGAGGAGGACAGGTCGTCGCGCCGCAGGTCGTCGTGCTGGAAGGGAAGGGCGGGTGAGAAGACAGCGGGGGTGCCGGGGGCACTGAACACTGAGCCCTCGAGAACACATGGAGAATGGAGATGATGGTGAAGATGAGGAAGAGGAGGATGATGGGGTGGCTCATCAATGCTGACTGACAACAGGTCCACCTCTGACTCCTCAGGAAACTTCAGAGAGGGACAAAGAGTCAAACTCACACAGGGAGACTTCAGGAGGCAGAAGGAGAGAGTGTTCTATCAGCTGGACCTCGGGGTGTCTCCCCGTTATTCATGTCCTTCTATAATAAGAAGCCTTTACATGTCCAACCACAGAACAGCAGCAACACTTAGAGGAGCTCGGAGGTCATGCACTTCCTGTGAGGAGGAACGAGAGAGGAGGAGGAAGAGGAGGAGGAAGACACGATGCCCCGACAGGAGGAAAAGGTGGAGCACACTCTTGAGAGGGTCGCAATGGAAAGATGCCCACAAAGTGTTCAAGTATTCAAGGCTAGCACCCAAAACCACAAGACAAGCGTTGAAACGGTTTGTTCACTTCATCCAAAGTTACTGCAGGATCAGTGTTTGGTTGGTTTATCTCAGTGAGAGGACGGATCCGGCTAATGACCACGGGGGGAAACCATCTTCTAGCAACAACCAATCAGGGCTCTGGAAACGCCTACTCCCATAACGCAGGCGTTTCTTTTGTCAAGTTAGTCCGACGTTATGAAGTGGAATTGGGTCACACATGAGTTGTATCAGTTGGTTGCCTGGCAACCTCACGAGGACGGTGAGACCGAGCTGAGGAATATGAGTACGTGTCTGAAGGAGCTCTCAGGGAGGGGGGAGTGAAACTAACCTGTCTGATTACTTTATTAAACTTATTTTCCTTCACAGTAATTACACCAAATTATCTCCTTTTCAAAGCCTGCATGAATGCCCTTTAAAGCTGGACTGATGGTCTTTAATCTCAATTTGATTGGATTCTGTGATGAACAGCAGCTGACAGACAGCCAATCAGAGCCCAACCATGCATAGTTGTTAGGAATCAGTCAGTATTATTGATCTGGTCACTTATGCAGCTTCAAGAGAGGATGAGAATGTGTCACTACGTCGTTACTAAAGCAGCTTACTATAGTATATATATAATGTATTCTTCATGTGTGAGGGTGAGTACCGTCATCACCATGATGAACATTCAATAAAACGTTGTGTGTAACTACAGCAGAAGCTTCATCATCCTGTCTTGAATTTGCATATTCAGTGCTCTCGTTGGAGTAATCAGAGAAGAAGAGGAAACATGGTGTTCGTAGTGCCGGTTAGGGGTTTGAACTGGTTAGACTGGATCTCTGGATTGATCGGATACCTTGAACACATCTCCTGGACTGACGGGGGCGCGTGCCGTGTCCAAAGCTTGATTATTTATCTTCAATTGAACAAAAGAGTTATTCAAAATCAGCTCATCCAAAATAATAATAAGAAAAAAAACCAGACTCTTCCTTTAAATTGAGCTGTAGTGAGCATATGAGTCACATGCTGGATGTAGATCAATAACAGACACATGAAGGATGAGATGATGTTGAGGTTGAACACTATCATGGCCTTCGTTATTGGTTGTAACACATGTATCATAGTATTGTGGCTCCAGTCAAACAGATCGGTGAAGCTGAACTACGTTAAAGTCTACCGTGTCCTGGATGTTGAACGTGACCCGAGGTCCAGGGGACGACGCGTCCCCACGTAGATCAGGGAGGTCGTCCACGTCCCCGATCCTGGAGCTGCCAACACAGTGAAGGACACGATGACATGAGGACAGACAGAATGAGTCGATTCACAAACTCTCTCTGAATAATTAGAGAGAAAAACAATGACTGACTTCTCTGGAAATAATGATGTAGCATCTCCAAATAATGAGAAAGTTTGTCAAAATAATGATTTAGTATCGCTACATACGGCAGCATATCAGGGTAGGAAAAAATAAATAAATAAAAACAGAGCCGAGAGAGGGGGGGAAATTCATAGAAAAAAACGTGGCAAATTTAATACAAGTTTATAAATATATATAACCGATATATAAACAAGTCACTTGGTTCCACTAACACTGGATGTTTGCCGTTACTATGACAAGAAGTGAAAGCTACGGCTAGCATCTTAGCCCAACCGCCCCGATCAATAAAAACACCCATAAGATGATAATTTGTTCTCATATGAATAAAACCAACAATAAGAATCTTAGCGAGGCGTCGTCGCACGTTGAGATGATTCATCAGAAACATAAATGTACATTCATGGGACGTTAGCTAGCATAGATGCTGGTTGTACTACATGATGGGGAACTTTAAGCATAAGTAATTATGGCCGAATAGTTTGAAACTGGAATTTTAAAGAACATCGATTGGAATGAGAAAACCATCAGTTTCACATACAGTTTGTTTCAGCAGGAATGGTCTTCCATAGAAACACAACGCCTCTCGATCAGAGCACAAACCATGACTCATCCATCTCCAGGTGTTTTAGTGAATGTCCCCTGGGTGTGAGGTCACAGCGTTGTCCTATTCTGACTTCATAACTACATTAATTGTGAGACATCTGCATATGATTATGAAGTGATGGGATAAGCACGTCCTCTCCCCGACATCCTCGTTTGGTTAATCGTTGCGGTTAATGGGAGGTCAGGTGGTCCTGTTTGTTTACACTAAACGGTGGATGAAGCATCATCACTTCCATGATTAGTGACGGTCTCACCTCTGTCTGTCCATCCTCTTGGGAGGAGGTCGGCCCGCCGCCGCCGAGATGCTCTTGGAGCGGTTGTAGCTGGGTTTGTAGCCGAGACCCCACTTATCCTTCAGAGAGGCTGCCTGCTCCCAACAGACAAACAGTCAGAAACACACAGACACAGTCAGAAACACACAGACACAGTCAGAAACACACAGACACAGTCAGAAACACACAAACACACAGTCAGAAACACACAGACACAGTCAGAAACACACAGACACAGTCAGAAACACACAGTCAGAAACACACAGTCAGAAACACACAGACACAGTCAGAAACACACAAACACACAGTCAGAAACACACAAAAACACAGTCAGAAACACACAAACACACAGTCAGAAACACACAAACACACAGTCAGAAACACACAAACACAGTCAGAAACACACAAACACACAGTCAGAAACACACAAACACACAGTCAGAAACACACAGAAACACAGTCAGAAACACACAGACACAGTCAGAAACACACAGTCAGAAACACAGTCAGAAACACACAGACACAGTCAGAAACACACAAACACACAGTCAGAAACACACAAACACACAGTCAGAAACACACAGACACAGTCAGAAACACACAAACACACAGTCAGAAACACACAAACACACAGTCAGAAACACACAGACACAGTCAGAAACACACAAACAGTCAGAAACACACAGACACAGTCAGAAACACACAGACACAGTCAGAAACACACAAACACAGTCAGAAACACAGAGACACACAGTCAGAAACACACAGACACACAGTCAGAAACACACAGACACAGTCAGAAACACACAAACACACAGTCAGAAACACACAGACACACAGTCAGAAACACACAGACACAGTCAGAAACACACAGACACAGTCAGAAACACACAGACACAGTCAGAAACACACACACACACAGTCAGAAACACACAGACACAGTCAGAAACACACAAACAGTCAGAAACACACAGACACGGTCAGAAACACACAGACACAGTCAGAAACACACAAACAGTCAGAAACACACAGACACAGTCAGAAACACACAGACACAGTCAGAAACACACAAACACAGTCAGAAACACACAAACACACAGTCAGAAACACACAGACACAGTCAGAAACACACAAACAGTCAGAAACACACAGACACAGTCAGAAACACACAGACACAGTCAGAAACACACAAACACAGTCAGAAACACACAGACACAGTCAGAAACACACAAACACACAGTCAGAAACACACAAACACACAGTCAGAAACACACAAACACACAGTCAGAAACACACAGACACAGTCAGAAACACACAGACACACAGTCAGAAACACACAGACACACAGTCAGAAACACACAGACAGTCAGAAACACACAAACACACAGTCAGAAACACACAAACACACAGTCAGAAACACACAAACACACAGTCAGAAACACACAGACACAGTCAGAAACACACAGACACAGTCAGAAACACACAAACACAGTCAGAAACACAGACACACAGTCAGAAACACACAGACACAGTCAGAAACACACAAACACACAGTCAGAAACACACAGACACAGTCAGAAACACACAGACACAGTCAGAAACACACAGTCAGAACCAGGTCCACTGACAGTCAGAACCAGGTCCCCAGGTCCCCTGACAGTCAGAACCAGGTACCAGACAGTCAGAACCAGGTCCCCTGAGAGTCGCTTCTATGGGAGGATGAAGGATGAGCTCACCCTCATGCTGGAACGACGCAGCTTCTTCCTGACGTCCCTCCGGATGTCATTGACGGCCACCGACTCCATTTGCTGGTAGCGCTGGATCTCCTGGTTGATGGTGCCTTCACTGGCACCCAGTTTCCTTTGGGCAAGGGAAGAGGATGGAGAGGGTTTCACTGCAGGTTCACCGGGAGCGTGTTGAATTATCAACCCCACGTCCCAGAATAATAATAAATAAAAAATATTTAATAAAAGAGGAGAAACTAGAAGGAGCAGGGCTCTTACTTGAGGTCGTCGATGACCTTGGCCTGCTCGTTCAGCTCCCTGATGTCCACCACTCTCTTGGTGAACTTCCTCCCCCGGGCGTCCACCACCTGGTTCCCCATGGCCATCTGCCTCCGGGGGTCCACGGCCTCCTGTGGGTCAGAGCAACCATCAACACCACAACAGATGTATCTGCTGAACTGGAAATAAAAGAACCCAAAGCAATGTTTGCTGAAAGATTATGCACCAGCAGCAGCCACTGTGAACAAGAATGCCTCTGATTAAAGGGGAGTTAATGTTCAATCACAGTCGTTATATGTAATCTGATGCACACACCGTTCATCATGAAACCCCCACCAGCACCACCACCACTCCAGTCCACGTGCAAGAGGAAAATCAAGCTCTAGTGCCAATCATGTACCACTGATTCATGTCTGTTGTCCCGGCACTGAAGCGTAATGAGCAGGGAAAGCAAATGCTAGGCGACGCTAATCCCCAGGACCGTGCCATTTAGTTCAAGGCATGAAATAGCATTGCTCAGCATTCTGCAATCCACAGCCTTCATCCGATAACTGCAGGTGACGAGAGTTTCATCAGCCCAGAGGAGAGGTTAACATACACAACCCCAGGAGACGGGTCTTTGGGCCCGGACCCCGCCCGCTCCGAGGCGAGGCGATGCACAGTTTAGGTAGTCGGCGGGCACAGACACACTCTGAGGCCGGGGGCTGAGGCCCAGGATGTGGTTTACCAGACGCTTCCTTAAGGTCAGCCGGGGGCTGAACTGGCTCCCTGGACTCTGTAAACAACGGCAGGGACAGGTGGATGGACAGGTGGAAGAGCGGCCGGCTCACTCACACGTTACCTGCCCAAGCTCTAAAGGTGTCCAGGTAGCATTTCTCAGAGAGACTTTAAAGGAATAGTTTGGGGGAAATATGCTTATTCACTTTCTTGCAGAGCGTTGGATGAATACAAAGTATCTGTTAAATCTGTAAATCTGTTAAATAAGACACAGTAAGAAGAAGCAGACTCCAGGTTTTTGTGCGGTAGAATGTCATTGGATGACAGGAAATGTGAATACTTAGCTGTGAGCTTCTTGGGGAGGTCGGACGCAGACATTTGGGGTCAAACTTTAATGTCAATGGAGACCCAGAGACCCATGTAGGGGATCTCCTGCTGGGTACCGTCATCATCGGGGCTGCAGAAGTTCACTAAGGGTGCAGTCGAATAGTCAAAAAATAAGGTCCTATCTCCTATTCCTTGACCTCTGGGGAAAACGTCACGGGGTTAAGGAAAGGCGATAGGAGAACTCAAAAGGATTTAGGAAAAGTCGACCGCGGTGCTCAGAGAATCCGACCGGACTTTCACTAAGCTACGTCATTATAACGCGGCCGCTGATGATTGACAGCTGATGATCACCGGCGATTGACGTGCGTCTGCGCTGGAGAAACTACAATAATGGACTACAAAAAGCGCATCGTCCACTTCTCCACATGTTGGTTTTATAAGCAGCTGGTTCACTGACCGGCTTCAGGTCCAGCAGCTCCTCCTTCCTGTTTGACCGTTTGCTTTATTTACGTTTCATTTGTGGTTTTAGTTTCGTTTTTGTCAAACATTTGTAACATGATTGAAATAATAATAAAAAAATACCATTAAATTATTATCACTGTCCACACATTTATCATCACTATTCCAATTACTATATGTCTGCATGAAAGTCATTGTTAAATATGTAAATGCACATATCGTTTGTTTTCATGAACGGCCGAGGTGTGCGGCACTTTAAATGTTGCTCTCGCAAAGAATTGTGGGTCGGCGTAATCTCCTTTCCTATCGCATAGGAAGGTCCGTTGCATCCTATGCTAAAGGAGGTCTGAAAGGAAGCATTGGAGCTCCTTTCCTTTGCATTTAGAGAATTCGAACAGCTCTTATCATGGCGGCCACTTGTTTACTTCCGGGTCACTTCTTCAGTTAGGAACCTTCCTAAGCAAAAAAGACTATTCGACTGCACCCAACGACTCTCCGAGCAGCTCGTAGAGTCGTGATTGGCTGGGCCGTCCCACTCCTCCTGGAACTTCCAGAGCTGCCGGCGACTGCCAACAAAGCCGTTGGCAGTCAGGCTCAGTAGTAATAATGATGATGCCTCCATAACAGGACGTTAATCACTTTGTCATACTGCCTCATGATTTGGCGCCGTTGGCAGATGATGTCATAATGACGAATGTCGGCTCGGCCGGTTTGCATGTAGCCAAGCTGGTTTAATCGTGTACCTATCGGTGTTGATCTTCCATCCAAGCTTCACCAAGAAAGTGAATATGCATATTTCTCAACCGTCACAGTATTCCTTTAACTGGAGTCAACCAGCTGGTGTTCACTGGATGTCTCCTAAAGCACCAGAACAGCTGATCTACTCAACAGTGTCATCACAACTCAGTTGAACGTGGTGTTTTGATATCGATACAACCGGCCCAGCCGTTACTGACCATGTGGATGGTGGGCGACATGGAATCGGCTTCGTCCTCGTCCGAAAGGTCGGCCATGTTGACCGAGTTGAGGTCGGCGATGTCGTCCACGTCCTCCTCGCCCGTCAGCGACGTCAGCGTGTTCCCCAGCGCGTTGAGACGTTTGCCGATGTTGGGGTCCATGTGGACGTCGATGCCGCACATTTTCCAAAGCACGTTGAGAGTCCAGGTCCCGGCACTGCTGCTCTCTGTGTGGAGGGGGCAGAACGGCTCAGGATGGGATGAAATGAAGGCAAAGCTTCATCTCATGCTTACTCTGCAGCTCAGCTGGGATCCATATCTCATGGACGAGTGTCGTGGAGAGAACTTGCCTGCAGAAGGTTGGCCCGTCGTCCTGGAACACACTTCATATGTACCATCAGGGACGACACCTGCACACAGTCCACAACAGACCCAGTCAGTACCTCAGGAGGATCTGGTTCTTCAGATCACTGTTCTAGAAACAGCATGATTATATCCAACATATCCTACTTTAATCTGCTTCTGAATTTAAAGACAATCAGGCTGACATAGAGAACACCCTCGATATTTATGTATCCTGTTGCAGTATTTATGTATCCTGTTGCAGTATTAGTAACGATGTTGTATGACCTCCTGACGTCCAGGCCGACTGTGTAGAAGCACATTCACTCACAAGCGTTCATGACCGTGTCCCCTCGGATCTCAGGCTTCCAGTCGTCCCAGGACGTCTCGAAGCCCTCGGCGAAGCGGATGCAGAAGTTCTTGAAGTGTCCTTTGCTCACCAGGGACTCCGAGGAGCAGGCGGTGATCAGGGTGCTCTCGATGGTCAGGACCATGGCGGAGCCGGTGTCAAAGTCTATGGTGTGGTTGGCCTGACGGAGGGGGCAGAGACAGGGGGGGGGTTACCCAGGCTCCAGGAGGGGGACTACATGAACAAGAACCCACTTCTGGGAGTCAGCTGGCAACACTTCACTCTGCTGGGCTGCACATCGGCATCATGGTCATGTGACTCCATACTGTCAGAAATCATTGTATGTTTGCCAAACGTGTGTTAATGAGCTGCTGTAAACCCACAGAGTGAAATGTTACCACGCCTTTTTAGTTCGGTAAGACTGATTGTAATTCAGGATTGGGGGAAAAATGACCCTAAATTTGTGGAGTGACCCTGCATTGGTCCTAAAAGTGGATTCTGATCATCATCCCAGGCAGGGCTCCTTTCCCTCCTTCACTAACCATCGGTTATGACTTGGATTCAGATCAGAACACTCTTCTGGAACCAATACTGCAAGAATCCAGGTCATTGAAATGTCTCTTAAAGAAAACATGCCAGTGACGTCATCACACCTGGTATGTGTGTAGACTAGTCTGAGAAATGTCCTGGTTTACATTTTAGCATCATCATAATAATAATAATCAGTCCCCTCCACCTCTCAGACACCAGCTCAAGCTTCATTAGTGGCCATGCCGGCTCTGATTGTTACAGTGATGCAGTGTGTACGTAGCATGGAAGAGCATGGATCACAGTAAGTCATTGTCCCACAACAAGCCATCACAAGAGATGTAATAAATTGTCGGTTACTTTTCGTGCATTTTTATGGCGGCCTACTGATGTGCTGGGCCCAGCTTCAGAGTGGATGCCCTCCGTAGCTGGTACTTGTCCTCTCTATGGAGATAAGTGTGACATGACAGCTGGTATATCTGCTCTCTATGGACACACTGTAGTAGGTATATTTATATATATAGCAGAGCACAACTCATACGGACCATTCATCATTAATATCCAGTGTTTCCCCTAAACTGCTCTAGTCATGTAAATCCATCATCCAGACAAAAAACATTCTGAAGAAAACGCTGCCAGGAAATTCTGAATTATGTAGATAGACATAAACATTTTAAGAATAATAACAATAAATCATTGGGTGCAGTCTGCAGCTTTCTCTCCACCTGGTTTATCATCAAAAAGACACTCAGGCCTGGTGGTATCAAAGTGTTACGGTATAGCAGGGTGTCTGGGAATCCCAAAGGGATGACAAGATGATGGGTTTTTATATTTTCAAGATGTTTCAGGTCTGAATGTTGGCCGAGACATCTCCGGCTTTTGTTCAGACACAAACACCGTGATATACTGTGATATATGTGTGTGTGTGTGTGGAGCAGATTAACAGCTTCGGTAGAGGAAACACTGATATCAACACTGGTAACAGAGGAAATGCTCTTTTACCAAAGGAAAGAACAAGAATGTCTTGAAGGCTATTAATAAAACACTGGTCAAGGTCATGTTGTTAAGTGCTGATGGAGATGATCACAGTCCCATTTCATTTCAAAGAGGATGAAGTGAATTAACAATTTCAACAAAAATGAAGTTACTGTACTACTATCTTAAATACAACAGCTAATC
>NC_139921.1:1357500-1415000 GCF_963514095.1 Eutrigla gurnardus
ATGAGGACAGAGAACAGTGGACACCATGCAGCTCTCTGGACACATGGTGGGATGAGGACCATGATCCACATGAACGGGCACTACTGTGGTGGACGTCTCACACTGATACACCGTCTACATCCTCATGAATGCAGTCTGAGATACATGGAGGGAATGAATGCATTCACATTGATAAACCCATGGAGAACGTCTGCACTGAGAATACACTGGGTGATGACGGGCAACCAACACAAATGAAGGATGTGCAATCTGGTTCTTAGTGACTGATGCATGATGGGAGCCCTAGATGGTAGCAATAACATACAGGAACTCTTGTTTAGCTGTGCTGGTGGGAGATGTTGGGAAATCCTCCAGTCTAGGTAGTCGTTGAAAGAGAAGGAACGTAAAAAAGAAGAGCAGAAGAAAGTGTGAAACAGTTCAACATCAGCACTTTTCTACTAGCAGCATCGAGGGGCCACTTCCTGTTTGTTTTTATTATACATGAAGTCTTCACGGTTCTGGACTAATAAAGAGGAAAACATCTCCAAACAACGGCTGACACGGCGGACGCTTTGATTGTTGCTCATGTTCAACATGTCTTTGGTACTGCAATCGTTGCGTCTGAATTTAAACCCGACTACAAAGTGGCAGGATGTGCGGCGGCGGCGGTGAACACCCGAGGACGGTTCAGAGCTACAGCGTGAGAACGGCATGGAGCCTCGGTTTGATCTTCACAGTGTGAGGCGTCTCTCCAAGAGAACCAGATGAAGCACAAGTTCTCCTCTCAAAGCAGCATGGAGGTGCAGCATGGAGGTGCAGCATGGAGGTGCAGCACTCCGTCTCCATGGCTACGGTAACCCCATTAGGGTGCTAATGTACTGCGGTAAAAACAAAATACTGTTAGAATGAGTCAGGGCTCGTCTAACTAACACATCAGATTAAACTCAAGCTGAAGGTGCGTTCACATACAGCAGCTGAGTTCTGGTTTTCCTCTGTTTTCACTCAGAAACTCATTAAAGTGGTACGACTGTGAGCCGAGACACAATAACAGAATATTGACTTCTAAAATCATTATGAGTAATAATTAAAGAGCAGCTCGTTCCAGATCAGGAAGGATCAATACACTATAAAAAGTTAAAAGGGCAGTTTATTTAAATTAACTTGCTCCACTGCATGCCAACATATGTTTTGTTGCTTAATTACATTTATTAGTCGTTTGTCTATTTGCATCACTTTACATGTATATAACTACGCATGTATGTACATATATTTAGCACTTACTGTAATTTACTATCATATTTATTTTTATTTATTTATTTTTTGTTAATCCTCATGAATCCTTTTGATTGATGTCTGTATTTATGTTCTCAGGTCGGAATGCTCTGTTTAAACATGAAATAATAATAAGCGTGTGGTTAAAACGTGATCATTAAAGTGAGCGCTGCTGGTACGTACTGGATGTCGGGGGTGATGCCCTCCAGCAGGACGATGTTCACCCCTCCGATGTGAGCCGACGCACACGTCTCCGTCATCTTCTGGTGCAGGATGTCTACAACACCACAAAGAGTCAGCTAGCCATCTTCACGTCTTAAACAGAGGTATGTTCTGCACCAGAGGAAGTAAATAACACACCTTTCATCTTCTCCTTCAGGGTGAAACTCCCGTGGATCTTCTTCAGCTCCGCCTCCATGGTCAGCCCTCCGATGTCGGCCTCCAGGTGCGTGCGGTTCACCATGCCGATGCCGAACACGATGAGCGTGACGTGTTGGGGCTCGGAGCTCACCAGGCTGCGCCGCCGCCCGCCACCACCGGGGGGCTTGTTGGGCGTGGTGGTGGGATCCTGCTGCTCGTTCTCAAAGATCACTTTGCAGAGCGGCTCCGAGGGCCGGCGGCCGCCGTCTGCACAGACGAGGAAGCGTGTTGAAGGACAGCACACATCAAACACATGTGACATATGAACGTGGGAGGCCCACCTGAGAGGCAGTTCTCCGGCGAGCTCTTCTCCAGGATGCCGGTGGGATCGGAGATGAGGGAGTAGAAGTTGAGCAGCTTGTACATGTTCTGCCAGCACTCGGCCGACGGCTCGCTCTGCTCCGACACCGTGATGGAGTCCGAGTCGTCCATCTGGATGGCCATGTGGTCGGCCACGTCACGGGAGCCCTTCCTCGACACCTGCACACGGTACACAGGACGCACAGCGGCATCATGGGTAAATAAGCATGGCTGACTTGTCCCTTCTTTTACCAGAACACTGATGTCATAGTCACGTACTTTAATAACAAGACAACACAATCTCCTGGTAAAGATCCATCAATCAGGCTAGACAGAATGAGAGTAGGAACAGCTGACACTGTTCCAGTGAAGGCTTATGATCTGGTGGCGCCCTCTAGAGTTTGAGTGGAGAAATGACTGAATGACATGATTTTATTGATCAGATTTAAGGGGCTGGGCTTCCTCTCTGAGGAATGTTTGAGACTTTTGAAGACCGTTGGAAAAAGTCAGGCTCCAGGACTCTACAGCCGGGCTCCTGGACTCTACAGGACTCTACTCCTGGACTCTACAGACGGGCTGGGCTCCAGGACTCTACAGCCGGGCTCCTGGACTCTACAGGACTCTACTCCTGGACTCTACAGACGGGCTGGGCTCCAGGACTCTACAGCCGGGCTCCTGGACTCTACGGGACTCTACTCCTGGACTCTACAGACGGGCTGGGCTCCAGGACTCTACAGCCGGGCTCCTGGACTCTACAGTACTCTACTCCTAGACTCTACAGACGGGCTGGGCTCCAGGACTCTACAGCCGGGCTCCTGGACTCTACAGGACTCTACTCCTGGACTCTACAGACGGGCTGGGCTCCAGGACTCTACAGCCGGGCTCCAGGACTCTACAGTAGGGCTCAAGGACTCTACAGCCGGGCTCCTGGACTCTACTCCTGGACTCTACAGACGGGCTGGGCTCCAGGACTCTACAGCCGGGCTCCAGGACTCTACAGTAGGGCTCCAGGACTCTACAGTCGGGCTCCAGGACTCTACAGCCGGGCTCCTGGACTCTACAGACGGGCTGGGCTCCAGGACTCTACAGTAGGGCTCCAGGACTCTACAGTCGGGCTCCAGGACTCTACAGTAGGGCTCCAGGACTCTACAGTAGGGCTCCAGGACTCTACAGTAGGGCTCCAGGACTCTACAGCCGGGCTCCTGGACTCTACTCCTGGACTCTACAGTCGGGCTCCAGGACTCTACAGCCGGGCTCCTGGACTCTACAGACGGGCTGGGCTCCAGGACTCTACAGTCGGGCTCCAGGACTCTACAGTCGGGCTCCAGGACTCTACAGTAGGGCTCCAGGACTCTACTCCTGGACTCTACAGTCGGGCTCCAGGACTCTACAGCCGGGCTCCTGGACTCTACAGACGGGCTGGGCTCCAGGACTCTACAGCCGGGCTCCAGGACTCTACAGTAGGGCTCCAGGACTCTACAGCCGGGCTCCTGGACTCTACTCCTGGACTCTACAGTCGGGCTCCAGGACTCTACAGCCGGGCTCCTGGACTCTACAGACGGGCTGGGCTCCAGGACTCTACAGTCGGGCTCCAGGACTCTACAGTCGGGCTCCAAGACTCTACAGTAGGGCTCCAGGACTCTACTCCTGGACTCTACAGACGGGCTGGGCTCCAGGACTCCATAGTAGGTCTCCTGGACTGGAAAAGTAACTTGGACCTACATTTTAGTAAACTATTTGAATATTCCTGTGTGGACTCCTACCTTGGAGGTGCGGCGCTCCGAGCGTCCGAGGGAGGTGCGTCCCCGAGGCTCCCTCCTGCCCAGCGTGTCCATGCCAGACGGGGGCCCGTTAGCCGGTAGACCCGCGGCCCCGCCCGCCCCCCCTCCCCCCACCCCTCTCTTGCTCTTCAGGGTCTGGGTGGCGCTGCGCCCCGCCCCGTTGAGGCTCCCCCGGGAGCTGCGGCTGAAGTCGGAGGACCTGAAGTGGCGGTACGGCCGCGCCTTGAAGGTGGGCGTCGGGGAGGCGGAGCCGGCGGTGTAGCGGCTCAGCTTGATGTCCGTCTGCGTGGCCTTGATGTCGTCGATCATGGTGCTGAACTGGTGGATGAGGCGCACCAGGGCCATGTCCACGCGCTGGCTGATGGACTGGCAGGCCGTGGTGAAGTCGCAGTGGAAGGTGTTGTAGTGGCGGCGGTTCAGGTCGTGGAAGGACAGCGGCGCCGCCGTGGGGTCCTGCGGAGCGCTGGCCGACTTCTCCATCACCACGGCGTTCAGGCTGAAGGTCTCGATCAGCAGCGCCGGCTTGAACTCCAGCGGAGGGAGGTTCACCATGCCTTGTCTGGAGAGGGAGGAGCGTTAGGGACGTATTCAACAGGGAGGGAATGCAAACGTGTTATTGTTACGACTCGTTTTCACCTCCTGGATCGCTTGTTCTTCCGCTCTTTGGAGGTGTCGGAGTCCACGATGTCCGCTCGGAGACACTCCAGGTTCCCAGAGAAGGACAGGTGCTCCCCAAAATACATCTTGTAGCTGAGAGGGGTGGTGTCCTGGGCCTGGATGCCCGTGTAGCTCAGCAGGGGCTTGAAAACAACCTGAGGGGGAAACGAGGTGAAGACGGTGAGAAGACAGTCAAACAGGCTGGCGAGCTGCACACATGTTTGAGGAACGCATGGACGGCACCTGAGCGTCGGCCAGCTGGACGGCCGTCGGGCACTGGTTGCCCTCCTCGATGTCGGCCATGTCGTCCTGGCTGGTGCTGTGCTGGGAGTGCTGGGAGTGGGTCCCATCCAGGGTGTTCTGGTCGCTGGACAGCACCGTGTTGAAGTCCGATGCCGAGGGGATGGTGGGCAGGTTACAGGTCCCACCTGAGGACGAGGAGTTAGATATGTTAGATAGGGTTAGATATGAGCAGCGGTGAGCGAGCGGAGCGCCGCCGGGTGAAACGCTTCAACACCTCCAGGAGGAGGTGGAGCGGGACGAGTGGATTAAATGGAAGGCAGCCTTCACATCATGGGGAGCGTTAAGAGGAACTTTATGGCCATTTCATGCACAATTTGGAGCTCTGAAGAGCCTCACACATCCTTAATGCATCCGTGATCAGCTGCTGGCTAACCTGGCCAGAGGATAACAACACAGCTCACATCGTCTTGGGCAGAGATCCAGCATCTCACATCGCTGTCAGCTAACAATAAACAGCTGACTGTAAGTCATGCTCACTAAGCTGTGCTGCGTTTACACCTCCCAGCCACACTACTGCCCACCAAACTAAACCTGGGCTGGAAGTCTGGATTCAACAGATTCTTCATCAGCCATGAATAAACGACATCAGTGGGATAATTCAACGTGGATAAGGGATTACAGCTAATACTGCCTCTATGGGAAAGCCATTATTCAGTAACAAACTATCGGAATCATTTTTGATATGCTTTATATACAGGATAGTGGCTTTGACTAATATACTAGGAAGCCTATAGTGGAGGTCGTTTTTACAGCACGGTGGTGAAATAAATCTAATACGTCTAACTAATGCTGCTGCATTGATGTGATGTACTGTAGTGCACCAAGCCGGCCACCAGGGGTCAGTCTCTACTGACAAACCTACAGGACTGTACAAACATTAAAGTGGGTCTGGCCCCATGTAGACCCGGCTTCTCTGTGTTCCGGGGTTCTAGGTGACTTTGAACACACCACGCTAACCAGCTAACTCGTTCACCGACAGCAGCAGCACAACACCGAGCAGCCGTCCCTGACCTGCTTCTGGACTGGGAGCCGCTGGGATGGGCTGGTACTGGAAGAGGTTCACGGGGGAGTCCAGTGGGTCTAGTAAAACAGCAGCACTACATGAAACCTGGTCCAGCTGGTTCCAACAACTCAACAATTCATAATCAAGGAGAACTATCGTGTCCTCAAGGTTCCACAGAAACGTTCATCAGTACTCTTCTGAATAATAACACGCGTTATGAATCTAGAATGAGGACGTGCATGCCGTGATGTCTGACCTGTCTGCAGGTTGTTGTGCTGGGGCCGGGTGACGGGGGAGTCCTGGGTCCCCGCCCCGGTCCTGTTGCCCACGGCGTTGGACATCCAGTTGTAGAAGCTGACGGAGGAGGGCTCCGACAGCAGCGGGTGCTCCGTCAGCATGTCCGTCCCTAGACTGTTTCCTGAGCCCGAGAAGGAAGGGGTGGAGAGCGTGTTACATCACGGACTACAAACATCACATCAACACCGACTGCTGTTCACAGATTCAGCATCCAGTCACATGTGGTTCATGGAAATACAGTGAAGGGTTTCCCTGTCCCGTGGTCCGGTCCAGGCGAGTACCTGTGCGAGTCAGGGAGCCGCTCTTGGCGGCGGCGGCGGCTGCCGGGTCGCTCCTCTGGGGCATGCTCTCCAGCAGGTTGTGCAGACTCCGGAAGCTGCCGGTCAGGTTACTCAGGAGGCTCTCCTTCCTGGGGCTGTCCTTGGCCGGCAGGCCTGCACGGCTCACGTGGGCCGGCGAGTCGGCCGCCGTGTCGCCGCTGGTGTAGCTCAGAGACTGGTATGGATGGGAGCCCTGGGGGAACAAATGGTCAGGTCAGGCCCGGTCAGGTTAGGCCCGGGGCAGATGAACGGCCACGATCCACCAAAGAGACCGTCCCGAGGCCAGGAGGTGATTATGTACCTGGTGCATGGAGTGAATGGAGATATCAAAACCACATGATTGGCCAAAGTGGGTTTGACACAATAATACAAGCATTTCCCACCTGTTTCACCAATGACAACAAAGATCATCATCATTATGATGATCCTGCCAAGTGCTTTCTTCACCCGTTACAACACAGAGGAGAATGAGCAGAATGATGTGTCGTCCCGTTCATGTCCTCCAGTAAAGAAGGACGTTCCCCACACACCAGTCGTCTTTGTGTCTCTGATAGTCGCTGTGTTCCCTCCTTTGGGAGGGGTGAAACAACCCTCCCAACGGTCTACAACATATGTCCTTTCAAACGCCGCACAGATAGATTTTCCATCTGTGAAAGGCTCTCACCGGACCACGAGGCTGGTTCAGGATGTACAGGTCTGGTCTTAAACCAGCAGAAAGCAAGAAGCAGCAGTTCAAGGTTGGAATGACCTGCTTTTAGAAGCAAATACTTTGTTATAGGATCAATAATCCTTTAGATAGACTAAACTGGACTGATACATACATTTAATCCAGGATGCCAACATCATAAGGAACCCCATTCCACTGCATTTTAAATTGTTAGCTGATCCAAACATTTTGGAAAGAAGTATTAAGAGTAATTTGCCAAATAAATAAAATCCATGTCCAGATATTCAAAAAATTCAAATAAATTCAAAGGGTGGCTCTCTGCCTAATTCACACACGTCATACAGGGTTCCCATACTTAATCTTCATAACCAGCATGTCTCAACAATGAGACTCTTCAACTCTGGAGGACACGGCTCGGGTTGTGTTCAGGTGCACACACATGACAGTGGTCTGCTAGGTTCTTTATGTGATCAGACGAGTGCAGCACTAGAGTATAAACTAGTCATAGGAACAGATTATGTGTGCTATCAGACATGTTTTGGGATTCACTTCAACAATAACAAAACAACAATGTACATTCAGAACGTTTCCGAAGCATTTTGTTGACTCCAGAAGGTTTGACTCATGTCCTAACGTTTGCAGGGATGTGATGACTGTGGTGACACAATACTCGTACCTTGATCCTGAGTGCAGACTCGTTGTGTGTGTGGGACTTGGACAGCTTCCTCATGATCTCCACTCCGCTGACGGGGCCCGTGTTGGCTTCTTTGGGCGGCGGCCGGCTGCTGGCTCCCTCCAGCAACATGGTGTGTTCACTCACTGTGGCTTCACAAGAACGACATCAAATAAACCTCACAGAAGAACCGACTGCTCACCGTCTCTCTGCTAACCACACCTCACATCTAGAGGCGAGGAGCTCCCACCTGCGTCAAACTCAAACTCCGCTCCGTCGGCGCTGGTGTCGCTCTGCAGGGCGGCGCCGTTGTCCAGGCCCATGATGGTCTCTCCCAGGCTCTGCTGAGGCTCCTTGGGCTTGGCCAGCTGGTTGGGCCTCATGAGACCGATGGCTTTGAAGCCCTGCGTGACCACGATAAACTTCATCCACTGTCTGGCCAAGGCAACCAGCCCCTTCTTCAGAGTCACCAGGGCTGGAACGCCGTCGTTCTGGGGGGAGACCAGCAGAGATCTGGATCGGTGCCTCCGGTACAGGATTATTTACAGCAGCAAAGCACAGCCAACAGCACTGAAGACCACTTAAAATAATTGGCTCCAAATGAGACCATAACAGTTTTAGTAGCCAATTAAGGAGGTGGTCACGTTGGAGCGTCCTGAAAGAGTGAGAGGAGAGAGCCGTGGTTACCATGGTAGCCTCCTCGATGACGGCGTAGTCGGCCTGCTGCAGGTAGCGGTGGAGGATGTTGCAGAGCATGCAGGAGGGGTTCTCGTGGAGGTAGCGGGCTCGCTTGGTCACACGGTTGTACTTGCTGCGGATCGGGATGTGGATGCTCTTTTTCTGTTGGAAACAACGGGAGTTCAGATCAACGTGATACGGGACTTTCTTCACATGTTTGAGGCGTCTGCAGATGTGTGTCCGACCTCCAGAGCCTCGGTCATGATGCAGCCCATGACGGCACAGACGCGCAGCGTGCCCTCCATGTCCAGTTTGCGTAGAGAGGACTTGAGCTGGTCGATGGGAACCAACCAGGCCCCGATGGCAGGCGTGGCGGTGCTGAGCAGATTCAGCTGCCTGGAAACACAACATGTACAAGGAGTACTGATCAATACCTCCTGGTGGAGCTCTGGTGCTTCATCTCAGCTGCCATCTAATAATGATACGCTCAGAAAGCAGCTGAGAGGCTGCAGCCCAGTTGTTGTTTTTCCTCCTTTAGACATCCAAAAATATACTCATAAATAAATACGTGTCTAATGTAGACATCATCAACGGATATCCCGTCTACACATATGCACGGGTAATTATATACATCTGTACCTACAGATAACAAGTAAATAGTATTTAATGATAAATCCTGATCAATTATCATCTAATGATAGCAGATAACAGCAGTAAATAAATGATAATGCTTACTTATGCATTCTCCCATGTATATCTATAGATGCACATACACGTCAAAAAGGTAGAAGATGGTGTACATTTTTAAAAAAATAAAATAATAATAAAAGTAAAAATAAATAAAAACAATAGAATAATATTGATGATAAATTATCCTACATAATTATTAAATCCTAATCATAATAAAAAGGCAATAATAATGATGATAAATTAACCTAAAAAACAAGTAAATCAGAAGAAGAAGAAGAAGACGAAGACGAAGACGAAGACGAAGACGAAGACGAAGAAGAAGAAGAAGAAGAAGAAGAAGAAGAAGAAGAAGAAGAAGAAGAAGAAGAAGAAGAAGAAGAAGAAGAAGAAGAAGAAGAAGAAGAAGAAGAAGAAGAAGAAGAAGAAGAAGATAATCACGGTGATAAATTACCAAAAAAATAGTAATAATAATAAAAAATGAAAAATAATAAAAATATATGAAATAATTAAAAGCTAAAAGGTTGTTCATCATCTTCAGGCCAAAGCGTGGACTTGTTATGCGTGTTGCGTCCTCGTACCTGGAGATGGCCTGTGAAGGTGAACGCACGTTGGTGGGAGCAGCAAAGCTGAACCAGATCTCCCTGATGGTCAGCTTCATGCTGCTGGAGTCGGGGGGCGGGGGCATGAGGGGCAGGTCCTTCTTCAGGTCGTCTGACTCCACGCCTTCATCCTGCAGGTCACAGAGAACCACCACGGGTTTAACATGAGTTTACTGCTTCCTCTGAGACTGGGAACACAGCGCTCTTTGCCATCATGGTTTATTTTCCAGATCAGTTACTCATTTGATGACTTTAATCTCTTTGTTCTCGCTCTTATTGAATCTAACTTCTTATTGAACTAATTCTGTGTGAGCGAGACAATTACTCAAATCTGACTCAAACACTGTGATGAGCTGTGATGTTTGCAAATTAAAAACGTAGATACACAGAAAATAAAAGACCAAAGTGCAGTTTTAGAAGGAGACATCTGGCTTCTGATCAGCATGTAGAGCTTTGATGCCGTCACCAAGTTCATCACAAAGAGCTTCCCATGATATTAAGGAGCCTGTCGGCTTCCCCCGAGTCACATATCAGAACATAAGCCCACAGCTGCAGATGAAACAAAATAGATCGGATCAAAGGGAATTCATTTGTGCTCAGATCAGGAACGTTTGAGGTTGTCGATGTCTGTCAGGTAGAGTGTGGAGCTGTGACTCCCCAGTGTCGGGGTGAAAGGTCACATCTGAGCGCTAACGGGAACAACGTTGTTGTCCGACCGTAGTGGAAGGTGTCTGACCTGGTCGTCCGAGTCCGAGTGCTCGTTGGCGTCGGAGGCGGGGCTGATGGCGTCGTTGGGCAGGTTGTCATCGGAGACGTCGGTGCTGTAGCCGCTGCCGGTCTGAGAGCCGGTGGACCCGTTGGACTTGGACATGCCCGCCTTGCCCCCCGCGTCGGAGCGTCCCATCACCCCGAAGGAGTTGTAGAGAATGGCTCCTGACTGACGGCCCCCTGCAACGACACCAGGGCTCACACACAACTCATCCTTCATTCACCCTCTGGTCTCAGCGTAACCATGACTCAGCAGTTTTTGTACCTTTGACTGTGAGGTTCTCGATGCCGCATTCAAACATGATCCAGCCCCACTTCTCCAGAGACGTGGCGGAGCGGCCGAGGTCCCCGGCCGCCGCCTGGGCGTCGGTCTCGTCCACCATGGAGAACTCCTCCAGCTCCTCCAGGCCAAACAGCACCTTGGACTTCTCGAAGGGGATCGCCGTGATGGCACATGTGCCGATTTCTACGAGAGCAGGAGAACCAACACGCCATGTTGAGTACACAGTGGAATCTGAAAAAGACCTCCTTCCAAAGTCATGCTTTCATCTCCATGCTTTTCCAGCCCCTTCCAGCTGTGGTAAACTCCATATTTGTATCAATCACATTAAATGAGATGTTATTGTCCTCTAAACAACCAACATGATGTTTGGAGACAGCTTTTTACAGAAGGACCACAAATGAAAGGAAAACTAATTCCACTAACAGATCCACAGAAATATAATCACCAACTATTTTCATCATCTGTTCATCATCAAAAGTCATTTTTCATAAAGAAATGTCAGGAAATATGGAGATCTTCTCTGTTCTATCATAGATGTCATCACACGTGAAACTGTTAATGAAGTGTCCTAGCTGTCCAGAGGTCGGGGGTCACGTGCTCCTCCCAGCATCCTCCTGAACCCACCCGTGGAGTCGAGGCCTCTCAGCTGGCTGTGGATCCGGTGGACGTTGAGCCGGGCGGCGATCTCTTTGCCCTTCTCGATGCCGGCGTTGGAGCGCAGCGAGCCCGAGGACTGAGGCTGCATCTTGGTGGCGGAGGCGTACTTCTCCAGCATGACGGAGGGTCGGCCATGCTCCGTGGTGTTGGGCGTCTCCTCCACGATGCCCCTGGGAGGAGGAGAAACACCATCAGGGTGTTTGAGAGGGAGGTCCTCACATTTAAACAAGTCAAAGATGTATTAGAGATGTAATATTACAACACTGAGTTCCAAATATTATTTCAGAAAAGAAAACAAACAACACAAAACTGTAATTATTGTCACAGTCATGATTTTGCTGCATGTTTACTTTGCTAAGGAAACGAGGAAAACAGCACAACGTTGAGAAAATGTCTTTGTCTGGTGGAACAGGAGCCAGGGCTGGTGATGGGAAGCCTGATCTAATAGAACGCATGCTTCCATACTGTAAGGGATCAATAATTGCTTTTCATGGGGACAGTTTGTGTCTGTTCATTACGGGAGACTGAACTCCTACTTTCCTTCAGAAATGAGAAAGATAGATAAAAACATTATTGACCGAGTACAACACGCTGAGTCACTGGTGGGGGGGGGTTACCTGTTCATTCTGAACTGGGTGGCGATCCGGTCGAAGCACAGCGCCACCAGAGAAACGTGGGTCACACACTTACTGGAGCCGGACGGCGAGCCCTCCTCCACGGACGCCTGCAGGAGGCAAAGGTTCACCTGCAGGAGACACGGAGCTCATTCACACTGATCCCCACCGGGCTCTCATAAATCACAACCAGGACATGAATAACAAGAAGCATTGTTCCACGGGGACGAAGACGGTAAGAAATAGATGAATATACTGTGTGGGAGATGGATTGGTACTTCTCTGTATGAAGATATAAAAAAATCAATACGCTACCATTAAAGTGAAACAGCTGGTGCAAACAGACACACACACACACTCTCTCGGCCTCCCGTCACACCGGGTCACGGGCGTTACCTTGGGGATGGAGACGTTGGCTTGGAGGCCCTTGATTTTGACGTTATCCGGTTTGACGGACAGGTCCGTCTGGCCGGGGGTGATGTTGAGGGAGCCGGGGGTCGTGCCCTCCGTCTTGGACAGCTTGTGCTCCTGCTTGCCTGTTTGGCTCTGTGTGGATCCACAAACAGGACATTAGAGTGGGAAAGTATGAACCACTATTGGAGCCAGAACCCCGTACCATGAAGACTACACAGGAACTTACAGACTCGGTGACGGTGGACTTGCTGATCTGATAGGCTTCATTCAGGACTTTCCCATGCAGGTCGTCCAGGATGGCTGCAGGATGACGGATGCTGGCGAAGTGCACCATGGACTCGATGTACCTGAAAGAGAACACACACACGGCTGCAACAATAACATTTTACAGGGTTATAAATAAACACGATTCATTATTCATAGCTCTGGTTCGGCCTCTCTTCGACCTGCCAGCTACAGTTTGCCCATCTCCTCACAAGATGGTAAAGACGTCGCCGACGCAGCAGTCCAGATTCACACGGTTGCAGTGACCGTGGGGAGTACATCCGCTTCCAGGGGCGGCTGGTTGCATGAGTTATCCAGTGTGTTAGCTACAGTACATGGAGGCCGTACATGGGAGCAGCACAGTGTACTGCTGTGGACCGGCGAGCAGCGAAACAATCACCACAACAGCAACCGATGTCAGGGAGGTTCACGGTCTGTGGAATACTTCCACTGCTTTACCTGGCCGTCATACAGCCTTCCCAACGGTGGAGCAAAGCCGGCATGTCATCTAGGCTGACTATTAATAATAATAACCTTCCAGAACACGACCGCTGCCTCAATCTGTACGTTTGTGTGTGTGAGACTTTAAACAACAAACCGAGCGAGGCCGCAGAAGACATCTTCTGTAACATAACATACGTAACATTTGAGTTTTCAATCAGCAAATATAACAACTTAACGTCCCATCCTATCTTTCCATGTACTATAAGAGTAATACGCTGCCTGGATGCTCCATTCCTTTAAACAACACACAGATAAAATACCCTGGAGAAGGTCCTACCTGTCCAGGGACTCGGCCACCAGCGGTGTGAGCACCACGTTGACGGCTCCCTTCACCTCCACGATGGCCGTGGTCCTGGTCTGAGCTAAGGGCTGCTCCAGGGTCCAGTCTTCTGTGGTGGTGTCCTCATCCGTGTTCTCCATGGCCCTCTTATCCAGGGGGGTGTAAGGTGTACTGTGGGGGGGCGGGGCATGCGTTATGTATCACTAGAAAACAGGCTGCTACGTGGAAGTACCACATACACAAATATCAGAATATGAACTGTACAAGTGTACTGTGAGCTACCTGGTGTTCTCTCCCATCAGCTGGAGTCCTCGGTCCAGCAGAGAGCTGGCTGAGAGGCCCTGCTTTATCACCTGGAGGGTCAAAGGTCAAATGTTAGAGCAGCCAAGGAACCGGTTCAACACACACACACACACACACACACACACACACACACACACACACACACACACACACACACACACGACAAACGACACACAACACACACAACCACACACACACACACACACACACACACACGACACACACACACACACACACGACACACACACACGACACACACACACACACACACACACACACACACACAACCACAACACACACAACCACACCACACACACACACACACGACACACAACCACAACACACACACACACAACACACACGACACACACACACACACACACACACACAACACACACGACACACACACACAACACACAACACACACAACCACACACACACACACACACAACACACACGACACACACACACACACACACACACGACACACACACAACACACACGACACACACACACACACACACACGACACACACACAACACACACAACCACACACACACAACCACAACACACAACACACCACACACACAACCACAACACACCACACGACACACACACACACACACACAACCCACCACACACACACACACACCACACCACACCACACACACACACACACACACACACACACACACACACACACACACACACACACACACACACACACACACACACACACAACCACAACACACCACACACACACACACACACACCCACAACACACCACACGACACGACACACACACACACACACACACACACACACACACACACACACACACACACACACACACACACACACACACACACACACACACACACACGACTATGGAGCTAGAACAGTCTCATAATTCATAAATGCACACAGAAATTCATAAATGCACAAAAAAGATTTACAAATGTATTTGGGGATTTGTATATACATGTGACTCAAAACACAAATACATTTTCAATGCACACACAAATATGTTTCATTTCATATGTAAGTAAAAAATATTCACATATAAAAAACAAGATTCATAAACATATTTCCAATGCACACACAAATCTAAAAAAAATCACAAATACATGAATGTTAAAGTATTTGCAATCTTCATCAAATATGCATTTGGGGCTTGTTACATTCATATATGAACTGTTGGACCTGTATTTACAAAGTGCTTTTCATTTGTAAACCTCCCTGCATTTGTGTGTGAAACTTTTGAGACTCCCCTGACGTGACTCTGATCCACAAATGCGTTTTTTCTAAGAGGAGGTTGTCTGTAGCCAATCAGATGTCTCCCTCCTTTACAGCCAATCACGTGAGTGTCTCCCCCAAAGTAAAACACAACTCCGCCCGCACCGGTTCATCTTCCCCAGAATGAGGGATAAATTACTTCCATAAAATGCTTCTTTATAAAAGAAAAATAGATATTTATATAACTGTACACCTAATCTATACAGCATAAAGACAGGGAGCACAGGAAGAAGGGAAATTATCTCCAGAAATAAGGTCGATTCTGGCTCTAGCACCCATATCCCTCCAACGCAACGCACTCACGTGATTGGCTGTAAAGGAGGGAGACATCTGATTGGCTACAGACAACCTCCTCTTAGAAAAAACGCATTTGTGGATCAGAGTCACGTCAGGGGAGTCTCAAAAGTTTCACACACAAATGCAGGGAGGTTTACAAATTAAAAGCACTTTGTAAATACAGGTCCAACAGTTCATATATGAATGTAACAAGCCCCAAATGCGTATTTGATGAAGATTGCAAATACTTTAACATTCATGTATTTGTGATTTTTTTTAGATTTGTGTGTGCATTGGAAATATGTTTATGAATCTTGTTTTTTATATGTGAATATTTTTTACTTACATATGAAATGAAACATATTTGTGTGTGCATTGAAAATGTATTTGTGTTTTGAGTCACATGTGTATACAAATCCCCAAATACATTTGTAAATCTTTTTTGTGCATTTATGAATTTCTGTGTGCATTTATGAATTATGAGACTGTTCTAGCTCCATACACGACACACAACCACAACACACGACACACACACACACACAACCACAACACACACACACACACAACCACAACACACACACACAGACACACACACACACACACACACACGACACACAACCACAACCACAACACACACACACACAACACACCACACACACACACGCACAACCACAACACACACAACACACACACACACGCACAACACACACACACACAACCACACACACACACACACACACACACACACACACACACACACACACACACACACACACACACACACACACACACACACACACACACACCTTGAAGCTGGGAACCGAGAGCTGGTCAAAGGAGGCGGCGCTCTCCTCGCTGGTGGGCGTGTCCAGGTCTAAGGGGCGGTGCAGAGACGACTTGGAGGTCCTCTTATTGGTGGGCTGCTTGACGGACCAATTGGAGACCTGGCACAGGTGAAGTAACGAGTGTTTTAATTGGACCAAAGAGTAATCCAGGGGTCCTACACCTTTTCAAAAGTCATATTCAAGCACTTTCCAAGCATTTCCAGGTGCATCTCCATGCTTTTCCAGCCCCTTCCAGCTGTGGTAAACTCCATATTTGTACCAATATTTTTGAAAGGAAAACTAATTCCACTAACAGATCCACAGAAATATAATCACCAACTATTTTCATCATCTGTTCATCATCAAAAGTCATTTTTCATAAAGAAATGTCACAAAATGCTGTTTTCAGTCCCTCAGATATGGAGGTCTCTGTTCAATTCAATTCAATTTTATTTATAGTGTCAAATCACAACAGAAGTCATCTCAGGACACTTAACACATTGAGCAGGACTAGAATACGCAAAAAATTTCAAGAGTCAACACAATTTCAAAGTCCCAACATCACCCAGGGGCAAGCGTTACAGCGACAGTGGCGAGAAAAAACTGCCTTAATAGGCTTTTAGGCAGAAATCTGGTGCAGCCCAGGCCCTTGGGTTCCAACTGCATTTGGTGTTGGTAGTATGTAGGGGTGGGTAAAAATATCGATTCAGCAATGCATTGCGATTCTTTTCCCCGCAATTCAATATCGATTCAGCAATCTTCTGAATCGATTCCAGCCCCTGGCCAGTGGGGGCGCTGTGACCGACACCCTCGTGTGATTCGCGCTGTACGGACGGGGGCCGCACTAGACCAAACCATTACAATATGGCGACCGGAGTGAGTTCACACCGGCCGTGGAAGCGCCGCGAATAGGCGCGTAGCGGAGCCCGCTTCCTTTCGGCGCCCTTGTTAAGCGATAGTGTCGTTCACACAAGACACGGAGCGCCGCGAATAGGCGCGGCCGTCCCGCGCCGTGAAGCGATCGTTCCGGCGTCTGCTCTATTTTTTGCGCGTCCCGCGAGCGAACGCGTCAGTTCTGGCAGTAAATCACACAGTAGCTGTGTCCCAATTCAGGGTCTGCAGCCACAGCTAAAGAAACACGAGACAATCTGGCCAATTTTCAAAATAAAAGCAATTTTCAAAATAAAATACCGCGATTGACAAATGCGATCATAGTTGTGTATCTCAACTCGCACTGGGAAACAGGAAGAGAAAATACATTTAATAAATGTGAAGAGTAGATAAACAAATATGTGCATTTCAACGGTATATCTGCACTACTACTGTCTACTACCATAGCTTCCACGGCGGTTACATGCACTGTAGTTCAGTGTTTAAGTAGTGTCCTGTTTTATCATGCTATGAGTTATACCACGGCTGTTCATAAGGCATGAAACTAAATAAATTATTTGAAAAAATGATTTGGTACTCTTACTTGTGTATTTCTACTTGAAACTGAATCGATATCGAAGCATTTCAATCAATATCGAATCGAATCGATATTGAATCGAATCGTGACCCGACGAATCGAAATCGAATCGAATCGTGAGATTCTAAACAATACCCAGCCCTAGTAGTATGGTAGTAGTAGCATTAACAGTAGTGGTGGTATTAACAGAAGCAATAGTATCAACAGTAGTAGTCCATGGCAGCAGGCACAGCCACGCCGAGATGGATCCATCCCAACCACGGCGCCGTAGACCAGAAAGCAGGAGTAATAGTGTTCTATCATAGATGTCATCACATAGAACACACATTTCAAGACCTTTATTCTACATCCAAGCACTTTTCAAAGCTTGAAAACACCACACTAAAATTCAAGGCTTTTCAAGGATTTCCAGCACCCGGGCCAAGCCTGGAAATCGCAGTGAAAATAAACACATCAGGCATAACCACAGTTTCTGCTTTCAAAAAGGTGTCACGCAGAGAAAGAAAGCCTCTACGCACACACAGAAGTATTTGGATTGCTGAAGGATTCTGGGATTTGTAGTTTACCTGGTATTGGGCGAGGTAGCTCTGGTAGCACGCCATGACGTGGGGCTCGCGGGTCACTGGGCCGGGCTCGGCCGTCTTCTCCGCCTCCACCGAGCTCTCCTCCTCCATGGCCAGGGCCGACACGAAGGAGGCCTGGGAGGTGTGGCTTGGCAAGGGGTGGGGGGGCAGCGGGGGCAACATGGGGGGCATGGGCAGGGGGCGCGGCTCAGTGATCAGCTCCCCGTTGAGAACGTAGGTGAGGGGGCCCTCCACACTGTGGTAGATGGAGCTCCGGCTGTGGGGGTCACACATGGGCATAAAGTTTCATGTTTCAACCTTTCACAGGACTGATTAATGATCGGTGTGGAGGCGTGATCAATCAACCAGCATGTTCAATCAATGTGAGAACATTTGGGGTAATAGGAAAATGACACGGCGGTTGCAGAACAAGACCGAAATCCAATTTGCAAACTGCAGCAGCAGGAAGCGGCGGCCCAGGAATCAACCACTTCCAACACTTGTAGATCACGTCTATCCTTGAATGATGGAATCAGAGTTATAAAGGAAACGACAACGCCTTTAGCTTCGGGGCCAAGTTGTTTAACGCAATGAAATGCAAAACGTGTCGGGTGATCAACATAAAAATGTCATAACACGCTGAATGTATTCCTGCACACTGGGCCATAAACACATTCACAACGCGTCAGTGAGTCATCAGGACTCATTTGACGGCCTGCGTTTCTGTTTCTAAGCACGTCGTTAAAGATTTAGATTTTACCCCAAAGAAACTAGAACAACACCATCCAAACTTCACAGCAACATTATTGTTAATTGGAGACGAACTACTCCATTCATCCCAATCTTACAAAGTAAATCAGACGGTGTGTGTGTATGTTATCTATATGCAGCTGACCTGTAGTTCTCCATGTGATAAGGCGGCTGCTGCGGCTGCTGCATCTGCTGCCTCCTCTTCTTCTTGCGACCCGGGTACGTCCCCGGACCCTCGTCGGCGCTGCTGATGGGCTCAAAGTCCTCGGCAGCCGAGAAGTAGGCCTCGCTGTCGGCCACGGACATGCTGGAGTCTGCAGAGCGGTACTGGTGGAAGGTGTTGGAGTCGGCCGACGGCGTGAACGGGAAGGAGCCGTAGCTCCGGCGCTGGCGTGGCGAGTCCAGCACGTTCTCGTCGCTGCGGGAGACGTCGCTGCTGAACTGGACACCGCCGCCCCCGCCGCCGGACAGGACGGGCGGAGGCTTAGAGTCGGTGAAGACGGCGGCCGACAGGCTCTTGGTGCTGCCCAGCCGGCCGGAGTGCACGGAGGACTGGCGTTTGAGCGGCGAGCAGAGGGGCGAGCGCACCGAGGAGCGGTCCTGGGAGCTGTTGGGTGAGACGGGCGAGACCTCCGGGACGTCCCCCAGGGTGCTGCAGAGAGAGGACATGACAGATGAGACGCTCATGCTCTGACCCTGATGTTGGCAGCACGTTGCCGGTACTCACTCAGCAGGGCTTTTCATGGGGAACATGCGCTCCTCGGTGCTGGGCGACGGCGTGTCTCTCTCTCCGGCCAGCAGGGGCAGCGCGGCGCTAGAGGAGCTGTTCTCCTCAGAGGAGGAGGCGGAGCTGTGGGAGCGCTGGGGCACCTGGAGGCTGAGGTGCTGCTGGCCACGCCTCTCCGGCAGCTCGGGAGGCAGGCAGGGCGAGTGTGTGTCCGTCTTCAGGCCGACCACTCGGCCTGACAACACACACGTCAGCTTGAGTGATTACATTTACTTTTAGGGCATTTAGCTGATGCTTTTGTCCAAAGCGACTTATAATAAGTACATTTGTGAAAGAAAGAAACCACAACATATCATTGCAGATTAAGTAAGAGCTAAACAATGGAAACAAGTGTTAAAGTAGTAGCTGTTCAGCAAGGATACCTTAAGAACAAAGTGATGTCCCCATGCATTCCATGTTAACGGGGAAGATCATCAATTAGACAGACAAGATAACGATGGAAAAAAAGCTCAATTATGCTCCAAAACTCCATCTAATGAATCCCTAGATACTCAAAGCCTATCTGGGGATCAGGAATGAACTCTTTCCAAATGCATACCGTCCACTTTGGGCGTTTCCTTGGTGATGATCCACTCCCCCGGCTGCAGCAACGACTGGCCGTACGACATGTCCGCCTCGGGGACGGAGGAGGAGAATGCAGACGAGGAGGACGGGGTCAGCTCCTCCAGCTTGAAGAAGTCCAGGCCCATGTTGGTCCCCCCAAAGAACCTGCAGCCTCCCAGGCAGCCGCAGCGGTTCCTGCTGCGTTTGATGCAAATGCCGGACTCCTCCGGCCACAAGAACCAGAGTCTGAGGAGCATGAAGGGAGATCCCACAGTCAGCTGATCAGCATTAACATCTGCTGAGAACCTACCAGCAAGTCTCGTTGACCCCGTGTGAATGAGGAGAGCACCACTGCCTCGTACACTTCTTATTAATACTAGTTTTCTTTCAGCCATACAAACGACTGTGGATCGATCACCTTGTTAATCGATCAGCTGCTGTCGGTGCTGCATGTTCTCCTTCTGGACCCAGTGAGCTAGTAAAGCTCCTTCCTTTAAACTCTCCCAGACTGCATGCTGGACATACATGAGAATAACTAAATATAGCCATCTGATGGTCTGACACAGCTCATGAGGAGGCGTCAGTGCGTTATCCAGACTATTTCATAACCTGTTAGTAACTCTAAGTTCTCCCAGAATCACACATGGACAAACACACTCTCATCACCCACACACACACTGAAGAAACATGTCCAATTACAAGCTGGACAAGAAACATCTGCACCCCGCTGACTTCTTATGAGACCTTGAGAGATGTTGAATTCATCATCACAGTAGTCTAGCGGCTGATTATCACATATCATGAGCTGGATCACTGTATGGGCCTGAAAATGACTGCTCGCTGTATTAAACAGACCTATTTGACGATACGAAGCCAGCCAGTCAGGGAAGTTCCAGCAATCTGACGTGAACAGGGTTTTTACCAGCTTCAGGGTCCCTTAATTAAACGTGTAAATAGTGGCGAGTTGTCTAAATAGAAGCAGCACAACGCTGTGAAGCTGCTCCGGGTCGCTGAGGGACTCAGCAGTAAACAAAGTTTTCTACCTTTTGCTTTGGGAGTCGTGGAGCTCCAGGAAATGCCTCTGGACTTCACATTTGGCCGGATGGTCAGCGGCCAGGGCGATGTCTGCCGTGATGAGGTTCAGGTTGACCGACCCCGCCTCCAGCCAGACGGAGCGTCGCAGCAAAGGGGGCTGGCCCAGACCCAGGGGCTGACCCAGACCCTGACCCTGTCCAGCCGGCTGCAGCCGGGCGGCCTCGCTGTGCTGCTGCTGCTCGATGTACTGCCGGATGTTCACGTCCTGCACCACGGCACTGATGCCTTCTCCCACCGCCTGGTTGTGCAGGTTGCAGTTAGCGACGCGGATGACGGCCGTCTGCAGGGGGAGGGGAGGGGTCAACAGAGTTCACCAGCTAGGAATAAATCTCTTTACTTGAACTCCATAACTGCTTGTTCCTAATTACCTTGATGCTGGCAGCACAGCCATGCTCCACCACGAACAGGTCCACCCCGTCCATGGCCAGCCGGGTCATGGTGTACTTCAGCTCCTCGGAGGTGCGGCAGTGACCCGGCAGGCAGCTCAGCTGCAGAACAACCTCCATTTAGTACCAGAGCGGTTTGAGTGTCGCACAGTAATGAGGGCTCGCAGCCACAGTAAAAATATCCTCATTACTATGCACCCAAACATTCTCAGACTTGTTCCCTCAGCGTTCTTCCATACATGTGGTGTTGTGTATGTACGCCATGCAGCGCTGCTGTGATGTATCAATCGTTTCCATGCTGGAGCCTGGGGCTGCTGCATCATTAGACAAAACGTTCACACTGCTCCCTTTATCATCATCTCCTTTCACACTGAACATCTCTGACCAATATTCAAATAGCACAACAACAAAGCCTCCGGCCATAATGAGCTAATCTGGCTCCTAGCATGAGATGCAGTCCTGCTGACTCGCTGAAACAAAGCAGCTGAACTGTGATGTTTGTACCTTGGCGTCGCAGATGCGGCGGTCGGCGCCGTGCTGGCAGATGACCGAGGGCTTGGGTTGTTCCAGCTGGAACTCCCGGGACACGCCGTGGAAGAGGAAGGTCTCCCCCCACTCGATCAGACTGGCCACCTAGTCATCCAGGCACATTCAGACAGGCCAGCGTTTAAAACCATCAGAAAACACATCTTCACATAAAGTCGTTGTGGAGGTGGACAAAGAAAACCTCACAACTCAATTATAAGAAAACAGAAACGGTGACTTGTTCCTTGTAAATGTAATTGTACTATCAGAGCCCCACCTGTGGCAGCGTGACCCGGCCCGTGAGGCCCCCGGCCTGCATGTCGATGAGCCAGGCGTACTCCAGCGTGTCGGTGCCCAGCGGGAGGCCCTGGGCCGAGAACATGGCATGGGCCCTCATCTGCAGGCCCGATAGACTCAGGTGGCCGTCTCTCAGAACCCCGTCGGCCGTGGGGCGCTGTGGGCAGACGGGGGTCACACAGTTCCATCATGGAGACAAACATAACACCCCTGCATGGGCCTGGACAACACACGGCCCCTCACTGGAGGAGGTCTTTATCGGATGAGGGGAAGATATTCACTCTGAGCAGCACATAGGATGGTGGCTAGAGCTCAGAACGTGTGGTTTATATGCAGCTGCTGATGCAAAGTTGTGGTGGAAAGCATGTTTCACATTATTAACTGTAACCGGCTTCATTCAGGACGGTTGCTGAGTCACTGCTTCAGATGAAAGGCTAGTGTGTCTGTCATTGTTTTCATACATACAATTAGGAAAACATTTACATTTCATTATCTCTCTCCTGTGTTCATGATTTGATACAGTTTTTTTCATCTGAAAAAGGTTTCGTTTTTGTGGTTGTAATAGTAATGTTGGCCACAAGGGGCGGAAGAACACTACTAACCAAGTTCTAAAGAGGACAAAAAGCATTCAGGTTTTAATTCCTGCCGCTGCCGTAAAGACCAGGTACATATATGTTATTAAATTAAAGGTTCACCTGGTAGAAAAGACTCTTCATACCTATTTAGGTCATGGGGGGTAGAACCATTCAGCCTGTGGCCAAAGTGAGTATTACAAGTTTCACCTGCAGGAAACTCGGCAGTAGATGAGGGGTTTTTATGTGTGAGATGGCCGTGGTTCTCACCGGATAGTTGTCGCTGATGAAGATGTGAATGGGAGACAGCAGCAGCTGCAGCATCGTCTCCTTGTAACCCTTCTTCATCTCAAAACTCAGCCGCTCCAAGAAACCGGACGGACCCTCGGGACCCTCGCTGCTGCAGTGCTAGAGGAGGCAAGGATCAACATCAACACACAACCACTCAAAAGGCTGGACATGCCATCAACAAGGAGAAGTTACATCTACAGACTTTCCTCAAACATTCACAATGTATTTCTCATTTCATTCTCACACTCTTTAAATGTATATAATACATGGATTTCCCTCTACTGCTGCACATCATTATTATTCCACAGTGTGGTGATGTAATAGTTCCATAATCTTTGATCGAGGCCTTTTTGCTTTACGCCTACGCTGATCCCATGGTGCTCTTTTTTGTGTTTTCAACCCAACCAGTCCAGTGAAATACAGTTACCATGGGCAGGCGGCCGTGGACCTTGTAGAGGTTGATGAGCACGGTGATGTCCCAGGGCCGCAGGTCCAGGGGATGGATGCTGGAGCTCTGCTTCTGCTCGCTGTCCTCCATCCCCAGAGGAGACCAGCCGAGGCCAGAGGAGGTGGAGGTGGACAGCACGGGGCTGGACACCGCCTCCTCAAAGTCTGTGTACATGTCGTCCTCACCAAAGTAGTTCTCCTGCAGAGAACACAAGGAAAGGAAGGTAATAAAATCTACATCCAAACTGATAACCGTAGGATTGTGTTATGAGAGAGCGAGCCGTGCCTTGATGGAGATCAGCGCTCGCAGCAGCGGCCCGTAGAGGATGATCTGTGAGTCTGGGGACATCTCCATCTCCACGTGGAGCCGGTCAGGGGGGAGCTCCGACGGGTCGGCGGGCGCCCGGCCGTGGGCGGCCGAGGCCGACGTGGAGGTGTAGCGTGGGGGGGCGTGGTGGTGTTGGACCGGGGCGTGCTCTGGAGGACGCAGAGCTGACAGCATGGACTCCTCCATCTCAGACACTTCAGACAACACAATGCAAGTTCAGACACAGAAAACAGGCCAGCAGGACATGAGCACATTATTTTAAACATAGCTACAATGTCTCACACCCTGTCATTCTGTCATGTTTGGCTTTAGAACAGACGACAAAAGGATCGACTGTAAAGCAGCGAGCTTACGCGACTGTTTGAGCTGCTCATCGGCCTTCTGGGGATAAATGGGATGCCAAGTGTAGTCGATGATGAGCAAGAAGTTGGGAACGCTCCAGCAGTCCACCCAGCCGGCGCTGAAGGAAAACACAGAACACACAGCCGGAGAGTTGATTATCACAGTGGATCCTCCAGGTTTATGAAGCGCTCCCTTCCAGGACGTAACGTCAGACAGCCAATGGGCTGCTGACGTCTCTGATGGTGAACTCCCAGGAGGGTAACTCTCTCACAGCACTACAGCGCTACCTGGCTCCGGTCTATACATTATAAATGACCTCCATGTTGAGGCGGATCGTACAGCATGCATGATGTGTAAGCTACAAGCTTCTCCAGCATCTCTGACCTTTCCCTGACCTTCAGGCCGCCGTGAACAACGCTGCAGCCGTCTCAGATGGATGTAGCTCGACACATCATACCGGGTTTAAAAAATAATGTATTCCTCTTATCTTCATCTGAGATTAAACTGTCTCACTTCAACACCAAGCGAGGCGGCATGAAGAGCAGGGCTGCTGGAACGGAATTCAGGAATCAAAAATCATTTAAACAGCAACAAAATCAATACTAACAGAATGCTGAAATTAGTATTGGAGTGTTTTCTTTGCTGTTGAACGTTAGTAAATATGGACGGATGCATCATAACAAAGATGCATTCATGCTGCTTACTGCTAGCTAGATGAGGAACGAGGCCGACAGCAGGATGTACGTGAGAACCTGAACGTAGAGCTGACGGTGAGGCGAGGAGGGCGTAGCCATGGCAACGGGGACACTGTCCCCAGGAGAACGGCAATGTGGTTGTTTGACTTTCTTCATTATTACTGATCTGGAAAGCTGTCAGCTGATGGAAACTCAGCATAATTATTGGTGATGGTTTTGGAACGCCCTCTAGTGGACAGGAAGTAGAACAACCCACTGCCGCTAGTATAAGCCTGTAGTGTAGTTCATATTAAAGGAGAAATCCGGTCATTTTGACCCGATTTTCGTTGTCCCCAGGTAGGGCTGGGCGATATGGGAAAAAATCCCGATACGATATTTTTTTTCATATCAGTCGATATCGATATATATCACGATATATAAATCAAATTACTATTACGTGTGCTGTGTGCGTCAACCTAACTTGACGTGGCTCTATTCCAGCATGATTGGTTCGGTGCAGCGCTACTTAATTATGATTGGCTATTCTTACGCCAGGTTCACACTGGACGCGGAAGCTCCGCGAATAGACGCGTAGCGGAGCCCGCTTCCATTCGGCGCCCCTGTTAAGCTATGGTGTCGTTCACACTGGACGGGGAGCGCCGCGAATACGCGCGGCCCTCCCGCGCCGTGAAGCGATCGTTTCGGCGTCTGCTCTATTTTTTTGCGCGTGCCGCGAGTGAACGCGTCAATTCTGGCAGGAAATCACACGGAGAAACACGAAACAATCTGGTCAATTTTCAAAATAAAAGCAATTTTCAAAATAAAATACCGCGATTGACAAACGTGATCATATTTGTGTATCTCAACTCGCACTGGGAAACAGGAAGAGACAATACATTTAATAAATGTGAAGAGTAGATAAAAAAATGTGTATTTCAACGGTATATCTGCACTACTACTGTCTTCTACCATACACACTCTCTGTCTGTGTGTGTGTCCCTCTCTCTCTCGCTCTCTTTCTCTCGCTCAGAGAGAGAGAACGGATAAATACAAGACGTTTACAAACTTCTTGGTTACAGAAACATGGCGTATTAATTTTATGGGGTTTAATGGGAAAAAATAGCTCTGAATGAACAACAGCTGAGCTGAAGCGCTTGTCGACCGCCGCGGAGAAATAGGCGTCTGGTCTGAACGGGGGTGCGCGGATCTCTCGCGATTTTCGGCTCTGTCGTTGCAACTGAAATACCAGTTTAGTCTAGTGCAGGTGAGAGTTGGCAATGAAATACCAGTAGACATAATATCCGAATCTGAAGATCTTTTAATGCTGCAGCATGAGCCATCCGGCGCACTGCGCCGCGGCGCTTCCGCGTCCAGTGTGGACCAGGCGTTATGTCCGTCAAAACATGGACGAATGAATTCTATCGAAATTGTATCGAGCGTGTCTCATATTTCTATCGAGGAAAAGTTATTTCGCGATATGTATCTTTATCGTTTTATCGCCCAGCCCTATCCCCAGGGTCATCCCGACTTATTAGAAGCTAAAAACCCAAACGTTGCCTAGCCCGAGATCTGTACCTGCCTGGCAGCCTTCCAGACTCGCTCCAATGCTAACCCATAGGGGCAACTTTTATCTGCTTCTGGGCCTCAGAAAATAATTCCAAGACCTATGCAACACAGTGGGGTCTGTACGAGACACGATTCGTTTAGCTCAAATAGTGTGGCGAAATAAATATGTGTGTTTTTGCATGGAGTAACTCACCTCAAATCACCCGGTAGACATTAGCAGTAGATAGCCGAGAAAAGCTATCAGAAAAGCAGATACAAGTTGCCCCAATGGGTTAGCATTGGAGTGAGTCTGGAAGGCAGGTACAGATCTCGGGCTAGGCAACGTCAATTTTTTAGCTTCTAATAAGTCGGGATGACCCTGGGGACAACGAAAACGGGGTCAAAAATGACCGGATTTCTCCTTTAATAATAGGCTGAATTTGAGCATGAAATATTGTAATATAATTCAAATCTGTAAATAAATATGTAATGAAATTGGAATAGTATTATAGAGGTGACGGCTCGACAGAAGAGTGAAGGTCAGTGCGTTACTTGAAATGACCACCTACTACCTTCTTCTTTGTTCAGGTGTTGATGTGAGTCAGCGCTGAGTCATCCTGGAGAGAAGCTACTCACTCTGGGTCGGTGATGTTCCTCCAGCGGGACTTGACGGGTTTGGGAGGGGGGGCGCCCTGGTTCTCCCCCGGCGTGAACATGTCCGGGGGCAGCTTGACGTTCTGGTAGTCTTTGGCCAAGGTGAGGAGGGGGTCGCGGCTCGGGTGGCACTCCGGCAGCGACAGCCGCATGTCCGTGTCCTCCGCCTGGACAAGCACATCCACCACACACACTCAGAGTTCTGACACCGACAAAGCTACAGGAACCGTCCACACATCTTCACAACTACACTCCCATGGCGTTGAAGCGTGACTCACCTTCAGGCTGAAGCGGGTGTTGCAGGTGGTGGGAACAAACTCATTGAAAGGCAGAATGAAGTCTATATTGAGCGTCTCGCCACATGCTGCAAGGTACACTATAGGAGATCAATAAAGCAAATGATTAGTCCGCCCCGCTGTGGGATCAGGAGGAGGATGCACTGTATGCACAATAGATCATGACTTAATAGAGTGAGAGCACGGCATCATCCCGTTATCGGACGCTTTCACAGCTGGATTCATTTTATTCTTTGCATTGGTGCTAGTCCTAAACACAAATATAACAGTCATATCACACATGTTAACGGAACACTGCACTTCACATTAAAATCATTCAATGTTTCTCTTTATCGTCCCAGAATGATCTGCACATACCGCCTTAAATGAGCCAGTGATTAATGCTGTGGATAAACAGAATCTGGAGTAGATATGAAGAGCTCTTAATGAAACGTCTGACTGAAGGAACATTTCCAGTGATTCAACAGGCTCCACTTTAATGTCTTACTTTATGTTCAATTTGTGTGCAGCAAAAAGTGCATAAAAGTATGGAGAGACAGAAGATATTAAATCATGTTCATGTCTCCCCCGGGTTCCGATTTCATTTGGGCTAAAACAGTAATAACAATAAATAAAAGGACAAATATCAAAGATAGGATTTATTATTATTATTATTCTATTGAGTGTATGGTGATGTGCAGCAGGAGACCAGCCTTCTTACCGTTCTCCTGCTGCTTGGTGGAGCAGTCCACCCAGTTGTGCTGGTTTGCAGCCCAGATCATCTCAAACTGGTGGAAAAGGACCTTGAACTTCCAGGAATACGGCACAAAGGAGTAGATGTCCGGGGCGCTGTCACTCGCCCAGTCCTGGATCAAATCTGAAGAAGAGGAGGAACACCTTGACTTTTAAAACGCTGACCCCAGATGCACTGCGTGGTGTGCCGGAGGACTCACCGGTGAAGAAGTTCTTCTGGGCGTAGATGAAGTGGTAGGTGGCCTTGTACACCTCGATCTCACACTGCCAGGACTGAGGCATGTTCCACACCCGGGGGTAGCTGGCGATGACGTGGAACTGGAAGACAAACGGACATACGCATGTTCAGCGGCGGCTCCACGGAGAAGCAAGCAGCGATGTGAGGCGGACTTACAGCCAGCATCTCGGCCTCCAGCAGCGTCCGGTACTGCATGCTGCTGGTGGTGTCCACGTGCAGCAGCTGGCCCTTGATGGTGGGGGAGTAGCCTGAGAGAGAGAGGGAGAGGCCGTCAACCCTCCACACCCAGAGCCGGCCTCTGGAAACTACAACAGCTACGTACGCTAACTACGTTTCTGACGACTCAGAGGGAAGAGTTATTACATCATAGTGTGTGTGTGTGTGTGTGTGTGTGCCTTTCACATATCTGCAGAACCATTCATTCAAACTGCTGCACACTTGGTGGGCGTCCTGCTGGGACGTCGTTGGAGGTTCAATATGAATAGAGTTGACATGTAACAGCGGTCTGTGCAGCAGCTGTTCTTCATTCATCTGCACCGTGCTGACGAGGATGTGTGTTTTCCTGTCTTGAAGACAGTGGTGACACTCTGGCCTGACACACTCACCGTTCTCTCCCACAGTCATGGGGATGTTGACTTCCAGGTAGGAGCCGGCCCCGACATTCACATGGATGGCGTTGGTTTCCTACGGGGGATGAAGTGAGAGCCAACAGTTACACAGGCCTCGCTGCCTTAAAGGAAGTCACCTGATCTGTTCACTACAGTATGCAGCCTTCCCTCCCTCAAGCCAGCACATGTGTGTGGATGTTTAGTATGCACTTCCAGTGTTTCCCCTACCATTGTACAGGCCTGGCGGGGCCGCCAGTCCAAGGAGACCTGCCGCCAGGCTAAAAAAAAAATCAATACGCCAAAAATAAGCCACCTATCAATTCATTCATAAATCAATAATCATTTACATTAGGAGCGCCTCCGCGCAGCACAGTAGACTTGCTCCGCAAGACGCGCGGCCGCAACAATCCTCGCCGCGCGCTCCCGCTACGTTCTTCTTCGTGTACTTTACGCGCTTGATGTTGTTCTGATGCCGCTCCGCCTCGTTAAACCACCACGATGTCTCTTTTAGGGCTGAACGATTTATCGTTTTCTGACCGAAATTGCGATTTCAGATAACGCGATCATGTGATCGCCAAAGCTGCGGTTTTTGCAGCGCTCCTGACTCACCCAGGATCTGTTGTCAACTATTTTACACATACATGCCGTCTCTCGACCATCCTGCCAAGCTCACCAATCAGAGTACTCGTGAACAGGTCACGCTAACCAATCAGTATTAACCTGCTCCGTATTTGTAATTAGTCATAAATTACTTCAACTGGACCAGAAGCGGAGTTAGGGGATTTAATCGCCAAGAAAAACAGCACGTCCGTCATTTGGGAGTATTTCTGGTTTGAGGCTGCAGACGTGCACCAGAAACAGGTACTGTGCAAAACCTGTCGCGCTAAAGTTGCAACATCCAGCGGAAACACAACCAATATATACTGGTGATATAATCTCCCGCGAGAGGGTGCATTTCACGGCAGGGGCGCTGATTACGGCACAACGCCGGCACTTGAAAAATCACCACAGACATTTGCATGACGCGTGCATGACGAAAAAGTCCGGTGACTATGATGATCAGGCCCACTGTAGCAAACAGACTACAATTACAGCATCTTTTGCCAGTGTAACTCGGTATGATAAGAGCAGCGGAAGACACCGGAAAGACGGATTTAAAAACCTCCTCCGCACGCTGGACAGATATACGATTCCCTCCCGCTCCGACTTCTAACAGGTTGCCGTCCCACAGCTATACGCGGAGGGTAAAGAAAAAGTGGTAAGCCATAAATGAATGACCCACCTATTTTAATGTCTGACATATTTTTTAGAAGGGTCATTTTATTTCAATAACAGTTTTTGTATTTGATTTACAATTAAATTATTACAGTTAAGGATTTTTGCACATTTTAAGACAGTCAAAGATGGCTCTTTTAGTTCATTTGTAATAACTGCCATTGGTCAAGGACTTTAAAGAATGAACATGCATGTTTCTTGTTCTTGTAAATTCATTTGGAAGCAATTTTTTACTTTAGTTTTCATCCTTGCATTAGAGTAATAGCATTCAATGTTTTAATGTTACTGTACATTGTGAATATTGCACTGAAGCTTGATTTGAAGGAAATCGTGAATCAAATCGAAATCGCAATATCTGTCAGAAAAATCGCAATTAGATCTTTTCCTAAAATCGTTCAGCCCTAGTCTCTTCCTACTTTGAAAACACGGAAAGTTGATACTGTATTTTGATAAGTTGTTGCACTCTTCAGACTCGTGGTGTGAGCGGAACCGGACCGGTGCCGGAACCGGACCGGTGCATTTATAAGAAAAATGCCGCTGTGTCTCCGTCCAAAATCCGCTTTCCTCGCGCTGCCTGCTCGCACAGATCCGCTCGTGCGCACATTCGAGCGTTGTCGAGAAATATATGCAGAGACGGCGCTCCTTAAAACAACATCAAGCCATGCGTGTGTAGTATTAGGACGTGATGACGTATGTACAACCGGCTAACGGGCCAAAGCCCGTTTGGGCTGGAGCAGTGTGAATGCAAAGCGGCGGGGGACCCTCCTGGGGCAATCGTGCCGAGGCACGCTACTGATCGCGCCCTTAGGCAGCCTATGTTAATAAAATAAGGATTGTTTTTGATAAGCTGTGGAACTCTGAGTTAACCTATTTCTACCTGAATTTCTATGAACTATTAGGCTGTTGAGTAAACCTATAACTTATATTTTACTTGATAAAATAAGACAATATATGCACTCATATATCGTTATAGTGTTTTACAGTATCTGTAGCTATTAATGTGATGCTCATCATTTTCCAGACATATTTTTCCGGCCCATAATTTTGCATCATTTCCATCAACCGGCACCTTAATAAGTCACTCTCTCCTTGAATCCTTGAAAACCTTGAATACACTCTGGTTGAACAAAAATGTTGAATGTAAATATAATAATTGCAGAATTGCAGACTGCTTGCTGTGCCACCTGACTTAATCCAACCAATACACCATCCCACGCGTCTCGTCTGTTTAGGGGTTTTCGGCGGGAACCACCGGGCCTGAAATAATTCTAGGGGAAACACTGACTTCACTGCTCCATGATGAAACATCTAAAAAGCATGACAGATGAACCGACGGTGGATAACATGACGAGGCATGAAGAGAAGGGAGCATCGGGAGGAGGAAAGATGGCTGAGATTAGCCAGAAACAAGAGTCACCCTGTTCTTGGTGAACAGCAGGTCGATGGTGGCGTCGGCGATGATGTTCATGCGGAGCTCGAAGGCCTGGATCTGCCGGGGTTTCCCCGGCTCGGCCACCTCGGTGACCTTCATGGCCTGGTAGTCGGCCGGCAGGAAGAACTTCCACAGGCAGTCCCTGAGGAAAACGCAGTCAGGACCTCAAGGTCTGAATCACCAACATGAGATGAGGGTCTGGTCCAGTTTGATCCGGGATCAGGACTCACCTCTGCCGGTCTGCCCAGGGCCCGTAGTTGAAGTCGGTTCCTTTTCCACAGACGATGTCCAGACCCCAACATGGAGGCAGGTCCTGGAGCTTATCACCCTCACTGCATGTATCTGCCTCCTCCCCACCCTCCTGATCCACAGGTACCGGACCTGGACACACAGTAATACAACACACACACACACACACACACACACACACACACACAGTAACTAAACACACCACCAGTGCTGGCATTGCAGTACTTTTCCTGTCTGTGATATAGGCCTGTACAATGGTAGGGGAAACACTGATATATATATATTTAAGTAAATAATCATCCATATATTTTTCATATATATATATATATATATATATATATATATATATATATATACACACACACACACACACATATACATACATTTACATTTAGATGTAAATATATTCATGTCAGCTATACAATTTAATCGTAACATATTCAGCAAATGTTTATACATGCACACTGTGGAGTCATCCTCGATAGCAAAATACAACATGTCCCTGTGTGTGTGTGTGTGTGTGTGTTGTGTGTGTTGTATTACTGTGTGTTGTATTACTGTGTGTTGTGTGTGTGTTGTATTACTGTGTGTGTGTGTGTGTGTGTGTGTGTGTGTGTGTGTGTGTGTGTGTGTGTGTGTGTGTGTGTGTGTGTGTTCCATGTGTGTTTGTGCTCCTGTGTGTGTGTGTGTGTGTGTTGTGTGTGTGTTGCATTACTGTGTGTGTGTGAGTGTGTACCGGGTTCGTCCTGGTAATAGTAGATGTCAACATCGTTGGACTGCATGACCACGAAGCCTTCCCCCATCAGTCTGGGAGGTCTACAGAGATACAGAAGAGACACTTTACAGACAGATCAACTCCAGGGTGCAGTCGAATAGTCTTCTTCTCTTAGGAAGGTTCCTAACTGAAGAAGTGACCCGGAAGTAAACAAGTGGCCGCCATGATAAGAGCTGTTCGGATTCTCTAAATGCATAGGAAAGGAGCTCCAATGCTTCCTTTCAGAGCTCCTTTAGCATAGGATGCAACGGACCTTCCTATGCGATAGGAAAGGAGATTACGCCGACCCACAATTCTTTGCAAAAGCAACTTTTAAAGTGCCGCACACCTCGGCCGTTCATGAAAACAAACGATATGTGCATTTACATATTTAATAGGGGTGTAACGGTACATGTATTTGTATTGAACCGTTTCGGTACGGGGTGCTCGGTTCGGAACGGAGGCGTACCGAACGAGTTTCCATACGGACATATTAAGTAGAGAACCTGTTGACGTATTTGAAACGGCACCACCCCCACGTGAACATCGCTACAACGAGGAGAAAGACGAGCGTAACGAGCGTTAGTGCAAACACAGCTCCCCACCGCATTTAAACAGCCTCTCCCTGCCCTGTTCAATTTTGCACATCAGATGGAGAAAAGATTTGTTTTTAAAAAAAGTCTGTTATTTTTATTTATTTTAATCTGAGCCTTATTCATGTTATTTAATCTGAGCAACAACTTGAAACTATTTAGTGTTGCAACTGTCCAATCTTGCACATCAGATGGAGAAATTTTTTTAAAGAAACAGTCTGTTATTTTTATTTATTTTTATTTTTTAAATAAATATTTTAAATACTTGTATTTATATTTTTGAGCAGCATTCTAGCTCCAGTGCATGTTCCTACTGTTAAAAGCACAAAAGTAATAAACAACTAGCACATTTATATTTTGCATTTTGTTTTCTTACTGTACCGAAAATGAACCGAACCGTGACCTCAAAACCGAGGTACGTACCGAACCGAGATTTTTGTGTACCGTTACACCCCTAATATTTAACAATGACTTTCATGCAGACATATAGTAATTGGAATAGTGTTGATAAATGTGTGGATGACATCATCTACTCTCGACGTGGAGACACTTTTATAAGTTCTTCAGAGGCTGCAGTTTATATGGACTCTCCAGGCACACAGGGATGTTGTTTCATTCAGCTGAAGTGCAGATAAATGCTTTATGTCATCCCTGCTTTTAAAGTAATACAGTTAAAGCTGCCAGTAAAATAAGAGATGACTCATCCAAACGTTCTGCCAACACTGTGGGCTTCATAATTCAGACGTATGCAGCCTCACGTTTATTCTCTATCCAAAGCTACTGCGTTTCAGAAGGCTGCCACTCCGACTCTCCAGGTTAAAAACAGCCATTAAATGCAGTAAACACACCTGAATGTTTGAGCAGATAAACTCCAATGAAACGGTGAATGTAGAATTAGAAAGCTCATTTTCATATTCACACAAACAAGCAGAGTAATAAAGAGTCCTCTCTGCTCCTCTGTGTGTTTAACACCAAACACAACGCAGGACAGACGGGAGGAGAGGGAGCTGAGCACACAATCATCATCTCCCGCTTTATACCTGATCAACACATCGAACACTGTATCTCTGCTGAATGCTCTTCAGGGAGATACAGTGTTACTACTTTATAAGTCTGCTTCTTCAGGGAAGAGCATCATCTCCAAACACAAGTGGAAAATCATGCTTTCAAGTTCAGAAATCCTCCTTCTCCAAAGTCATATTCAAGCACTTTTCAAGCACTTCAAGGTGCATTTCCATGCTTTTCCAGCCCCTTCCAGCTGTGGTAAACTCCATCTTTGTATCAATCCAATGGTCAGTATTCAGTCTACTTATTATGTCACTTGTTCATCACATTAAATGATATGTTATTGTCCTCTAAACAACCAACATGATGTTTGGAGACAGCTTTTTACAGAAGGACCACAAATGAAAGGAAAACTAATTCCACTAACAGATCCACAGAAATATAATCACCAACTATTTTCATCATCTGTTCATCATCAAAAGGCATTTTTCATAAAGAAATGTCAGAAAATGCTGTTTTCAGTCCCTCAGATATGGAGATCTTCTTTCCTCTGTTCTATCATAGATGTCATCACATAGAACACACATTTATAGACCTTTATTCTACATCCAAGCACTTTTCACACCTTGTAAACACCACACTAAAATGTTTTCAAGGCACCAGCATTATGAACCCTGGAATCATTCAATGCAATGTTATACATTATTGAATATAATTCTTGTACATGAACGTGACTGGAAGCTCCAGCCGATGACGGTGTGGGATTCTACAGCTGACTTAAAGGAAAAGGGGGAGGGGCTTGGACTTACTCGTCGTTCTGCATGCCGAGGTAGCGCGGACTGGGAACCAGCATGACGCGCACGTTCTCCAGCACGCCCTTGACGATGTGCATGTACTGGTCCAGGTGGCTGGACGGAGGCTTGGTGGCGTACGTCAGGACGGCGTCCTCGAAGTTCACACACAGCGTTTGGGGGAGGTAGTGGTTCCCGAACGCCAAGCGGCCCTAGGGGGGGAACGCACGCTCAGCATCACTCAGGACTCACATCCCACACAACCCCGGTGCTGCTGCTCACCGTGCTGATGTTCACTTTGATGACAGGGATGAGGGATCGCCATGACGACGCGTGGTCTGGACTCTCTGCTTTGATGTTCACACTACGCAGACACAAGAAGAACATTTCCAGTCATCACAGCTGGTTTGGCTGCAGTGGGAGATGACGAGCTCTCCTCTTGTATGTATTTAAATCTCATTGTATCAGCATTAACGACGTGGCTGCACCTCTCCAGTGGCTTGTCTCGGTCCTCCCGTCCCTTCTCCTCCTCCTTCCTGGGCGTGAGGAGGGTGGGGTCCAGGCCGAAGGTCTCCTGCAGGCGGGCGTAGAGGCCGGTGCGGTTGTACACGTGGAACTCGAAGCCGTTTACGGTCACGTAAAGCCGGGTCTCTGCCTTGGGGTCTGGGGACGAGAGGGGACGGTGTTTCCTTCCATGACTGGAGCATTACAGGTGGACGGATATGCTTTTAGATTAGCCTAGATTTGATATCTCAGGGGTCACTATCTTTATTACACACAAGTTCTGCATTATTAAATATCTATGATGGGATATCTACACGACGACATGTTTTCATATCATATAACGGAACGTGTTTTAGTGCTTTGTGCAGCCGGCCCAGGCTGAGGACGAACGTCTACACACCGTGCTGTTTCTGTTTGGGGTTATACATCTTCCACCAGCGAAATATGAGGAAGCCATCTTGTATCCTGTAACACAAATATATCCGTCAGTAAGAACGCTATGGGATTATATTATATAAAGAAACCAGCTGTGAGATTATATTATATATAGAAACCAGCTGTGAGATTATATTACATATAGAAACCAGCTGTGAGATTATATTACATATAGTAACCAGCTGTGAGATTATATTACATATAGAAACCAGCTGTGAGATTATATTACATATAGTAACCAGCTGTGAGATTATATTACATATAGAAACCAGCTGTGAGATTATATTATATATAGAAACCAGCTGTGAGATTATATTACATATAGTAACCAGCTGTGAGATTATATTACATATAGAAACCAGCTGTGAGATTATATTACATATAGAAACCAGCTGTGAGATTATATTACATATAGAAACCAGTTGTGAGATTATATTATATATAGAAACCAGCTGTGAGATTATATTATATATAGAAACCAGCTGTGAGATTATATTATATATAGAAACCAGCTGTGAGATTATATTACATATAGAAACCAGCTGTGAGATTATATTATATATAGAAACCAGCTGTGAGATTATATTACATATAGAAACCAGCTGTGAGATTATATTATATATAGAAACCAGCTGTGAGATTATATTATATATAGAAACCAGCTGTGAGATTATATTATATATAGAAACCAGCTGTGAGATTATATTACATAGTAACCAGCTGTGAGATTATATATAGAAACCAGCTGTGAGATTATATTATATATAGAAACCAGCTGTGAGATTATATTACATAGTAACCAGCTGTGAGATTATATTACAGGGTAACCAGCTGTGAGATTATATTACATATAGAAACCAGCTGTGAGATTATATTATATATAGAAACCAGCTGTGAGGTTATATTATATATAGAAACCAGCTGTGAGATTATATTACATATAGAAACCAGCTGTGAGATTACATAGTAACCAGCTGTGAGATTATATTACAGAGTAACCAGCTGTGAGATTACATAGTAACCAGCTGTGAGATTATATTACAGAGTAACCAGCTGTGAGATTATATTACAGAGTAACCAGCTGTGAGATTACATAGTAACCAGCTGTGAGATTATATTACAGAGTAACCAGCTGTGAGATTACATAGAAACCAGCTGTGAGATTATATTACAGAGTAACCAGCTGTGAGATTACATAGAAACCAGCTGTGAGATTATATTACAGAGTAACCAGCTGTGAGATTATATTACAGAGTAACCAGCTGTGAGATTACATAGTAACCAGCTGTGAGATTATATTACAGAGTAACCAGCTGTGAGATTACATAGAAACCAGCTGTGAGATTATATTACAGAGTAACCAGCTGTGAGATTACATTACAGAGTAACCAGCTGTGAGATTACATAGAAACCAGCTGTGAGATTATATTACATAGAAACCAGCTGTGAGATTATATTACAGAGTAACCAGCTGTGAGATTATATTACAGAGTAACCAGCTGTGAGATTACATAGAAACCAGCTGTGAGATTATATTACATAGAAACCAGCTGTGAGATTATATTACAGAGTAACCAGCTGTGAGATTATATTACAGAGTAACCAGCTGTGAGATTATATTACAGAGTAACCAGCTGTGAGATTATATTACAGAGTAACCAGCTGTGAGATTACATAGTAACCAGCTGTGAGATTATATTACAGAGTAACCAGCTGTGAGATTATATTACAGAGTAACCAGCTGTGAGATTATATTACAGAGTAACCAGCTGTGAGATTATATTACAGAGTAACCAGCTGTGAGATTATATTACAGAGTAACCAGCTGTGAGATTATATTACAGAGTAACCAGCTGTGAGATTACATAGTAACCAGCTGTGAGATTATATTACATAGACAGACACAGGTTACCTGATGGACATGTCCTGGTTGATGAAGTAGACGTCTCTGAACATGACCTTCCCCGACAGCACAGAGAAGGAGAAGGAGCCTGTGGTGCGTTCAAACACATTTGGTGTTACGGACGCCAAAGAGTGCAACATTTCCATAAATAACAGTAGAAGTGGATAATAAAGTTATATCATTATAATCTCCAGAAGCAAGCGTACAAGTGTGGGATTTGTTTGCCGGTGTGAAATCAAGGCAACAAACCAGCTAATAAGAATGTAATTTTAATCATTTAAAGAAATCATCTTAATTAGATCTAAGAGAGGAAGCGTTTCATGGTCAGTGCAGTGAAGTCAAGAAGCGCCTTCAGACGCACTGAAACCCTCTGAACACATTACAACGGCTGTCTGTAGACGGAAAATTCAAAACGGCATCGTTCTCGTTTTATTTCCAAACCTTAGTGCATGCACATGTTTGAAAATGCCAGTCCCAGACAGAGGAAGCACCTCCCTAGAGACAGGAGGAAGGAGGTTTCACAATAACACAAACTATCTCAGCACTCGAGGCGGCGTGTGTTCTGTGAGTCAAAAGGGCTGTTTTTGTTCATGTAGTCTGGTGTGAGCGTACACAGATATGGAACGGCTTCAGTTGAAGGCAAAGTAAAGCCAGAGTTGTTTATTGGCTCTGCTGACTCTGTAGCAACACGAGTTGGCAAAGAGACGGAGGCGTGCTCATTAAAATTAAACGCTGCTTTGCTATTTACTCATAAGCCGTCGGCTGCAGGTCTCCGTCAACACACACTGCTGTGGATCATTTACGACCAACACGAGTCAACATCAATCCGACACGCTTCCGGCTGGGTCAACTTGTCCTGGGTGGTATTACGGAGCAGAGGGTCAGACCTGGAACGGATTTCAAACACACTGGCCTTATGGCCTCGCTTTATGAATGAGGTTGTGTGACTTTAGGAATTCAATCTGGTTGGTTTCAGTTTTCAGGCTGGAGATCTTCAGTGAGGGGAGCCGGCATCATCAGATATTCAGCAGGTACCGCCTTGAACTGGAAGCATTGGCAGTGGTCCTCCTCCTCCTCCTCCTCCTCCTCCTCCTCCCCCCCCCCCCCCCTCCCCCCCTCCTCCTCCTCCTCCTCCCCCCCTCCCCCCCCCCTCCTCCTCTCCTGAACTCACCGATGTGGATGTAGCCATCCTTGTAGAGGCGGTTGATGATGAGGGTGAGGATCAGGCCGATGTTGCGGGAGTTGTAGTACGTTAAATAGATGATCCATCCACAGGACAGAATGGTGGCTGGAACACAAGCGCAGTACATCAAATACTACAAACTACAACAAAAACTACCATACCTGGAGTACGTTGTTTGTGAACCCAACAGTCAGGCTTTTAAAGAGGATCACAAATGCAGAAAAATGACTCGTATTTTCAGGTGAAGGAACGTATTAATGAATGAGATATTTCAGCTAACAGCTGCCTCTAAATGCACACGCGTTGTACAGAAAAACATGATCCATGTAGTGAATGAGCGTACTATCAAACAGCTGCTGCACATCTGGCTTGTTGTTGTGTGAACGTGTTCATATCTTTATCCACAGAGAGCTGCAGCTGGACTCTAACAGGAAACTACCATTTATAATCACAATTCAACAATAACACAGATGGACTGATCTTTCATGGAGAGGTGTTTAAATACATTAAGTACTTTACAGACTTTCATCATACTTTATGTCAGCTCAATGCAACAAACTTCTGTTCATTTAACAACTCGGCACATCAAAACAAGGCATTATAAACGGATACCTAAATAATTACTACTGCCACCGATTATCAAACGTCTCCATATTTGTATGGCCTCGTTTTTATCACATCATTAACAAGGAGCATGAAAGCCATAGAAGTTAATGTATCACTCGTATTCATTCAGAGGGACGGAGATTTCTCATCACTCCTCCAGATAGTCGAGATTATATCTGCAGGATAGCGTGTTACCAAAACTGGTCTGTAGGTTGTCTGATCTGTGTGTGTGTGTGTGTGTGTGTGTGTGTGCCTGTGTGACTCACCAACCAGCAGCCAGATGAAGTTGGAGTTGTGCTTGTTCAGGAAGTTGTCCAGGTCCACGAAGCTGGGGAAGGTGCTCTCATTGTTCTTGCCGACATGCCCGTCCATGGCTGCAGGCTCTCAGGCTGGTTCCTACAACTGGACACACATCAGCTCACTTACAGCATGATGTTTAAGGAAGGAGGACGGCATGTAGCATCACATGTAACATTATAATGCACAAACTGGTTTCCAGGAGGATGAATCATATTAAAATGGAAAATTAACACAAATCTAAATCTTACACATATCTACCATGGTGATGGTATAAACATTCAGTCGTGCCAGCACAGTGCAGCTGCAGGGATGTAAGCGTAGCCTCAGCCTTGTACCGTAGCATCAGGGTGTGAATCTTTGGCTTCACAGCCATCCCATGCAAGGACACATGTTTTTATTATTGGAACGATTCGATGTAACTAAACATCAACTCGTCTGTACTAGGGCTGAGTGATTTTATCGATTCTGCGATATAAATCGATATTTTGTTTCCACAGAAAGTATACATTTTTTAGCCACGAGTATCGATACATTAAGTCCCATTCAAATCCCCCTGGCACTCTGCTCGCTGCGCCGAGAGACGGCCGCGCAGGATCGCGGCGCTACGCGTCTGGTCTGAACTGCACTATCGGTTAACAAAGGCGCCGAAAGGAAGCGTGCTTCGTTCGCGGTGCTTCAGCGGCCGCCCGGTTCACGCCGGCATGACGCCAGGTTCACACCAGCTGCTGCAAAGCGTCACGGCCACGAAAATCACACATGATCCGCTGCCCCCCAGTTCAGACCAGACACGTATTTCTCTGCGACGGTCGACAAGTGCTTCTGCTCAGCTGTTATTCATTCAGAGCTATTTTTTTCATCGTGGGTAAGTAAATAACCTCATGAAATTAATAAACTGCCAGATGGTTTTCCAATTGAATTCTTTAAGAAATTTTCAGACAAACTATCACCACTTTTGCTTAACATGTTTAATGAGTCATTGGCCCAAGGAACCCTACCTCAAACCCTTACAATGGCATCAGTTACTCTGCTGTTAAAACCTGGGAAGGACGCAGATGCATGTGGATCTTATCGACCAATATCTCTTCTAAATGCAGATTATAAAATATTGGCGAAGGCCTTGGCTATGCGGCTGGAAACAGTTATACACCAGATCATCTCCGATGATCAAACTGGTTTTATTAGCAATCGCCACTCATTCAGTAATATCCGCCGCCTGCTCAATGTTATTTATTCACCTGCATCTGAAGAGGTTCCAGAGATGGTTATCTCTTTAGATGCGGAGAAAGCATTCGATAGGGTGGAATGGTCATATTTGTTTAGGGTCTTGGAGAACTTTGGTTTTGGTCACCAATTTGTGTCATGGGTTAAACTTTTGTATTCGTCTCCCAAAGCTTCAGTCATTACAAATAGATTGAATTCGGAATATTTTAATTTACATAGAGGTACCCGCCAAGGCTGCCCTTTAAGCCCGTTACTTTTTGCTTTGGCGATTGAACCATTGTCACTTGCTCTTAAAACCTCACCAAACATTAGTGGTATTCTTAGATGGGGCACTGAGCATAAAGCTTCTCTTTATGCTGACGATTTATTGGTTTATATTTCTGACCCAGCTAAGTCTGCCCAGGCATTAATAGAAATTCTTAGACAATTTGGGCCATTTTCCGGATATAAATTGAATTTTGCAAAAAGTGAATGTTTCCCTTTAAACAATTTGGCTACTGAAACCCCAGAAATGCAACTGCCATTTCATAAATGTAATTCTGAATTTAAATACCTGGGTATTTATATCACTCGGAAATATGAACATTTGTATGATAGGAATTTTTCTCCATTATTGACTAAGATTAAGGGAGACTTTGACAGATGGAAAACTATATATTTCTCACTAGCAGGCAGGGTTAACGCTATTAAGATGAACATTCTACCACGCTTTTTGTATTTGTTCCAATGTCTGCCACTCTTCTTGCCTAAACTCTTTTTTACTACTTTAGATAAGCTCATTACAGGCTTTTTGTGGGGCAATGACCTACCGAGGATAAATAAAGTGATGTTGCTGAGACATCGCACTCAAGGAGGTCTCTCTCTTCCCAATTTTAGATTTTACTACTGGGCTGCAAATATACAGAAAATAATGTACTGGATTAAATTCCCTCAAATTAACTGGTGTCGAATTGAGGCTAATTCGTGCCCCTCTTGCTCCCTTGTATCGTTGGCGACCTCTAGTCTCCCCCTTTCCCCAAGACAATACTCATCCAGCCCTATAGTAATGACAACATTGAAAATCTTATCCCAGTTCCGCAAAAGATTTAACCTCTCAGCTGCGTCTAGTCTAACTCCTATTCATAATAGTCACCTCTTTCTTCCCTCTAGACTGGATCATGCATTCAATTTATGGCTTGAAAACGGCATTATTAACATTGGTCAATTATATATAGGTGGGGTTTTTGGAAGCTCCGGAGATGTATTTGTGAAATATAATATCCCTCGAAACCATCTGTTTCGTTATTTCCAGGTACGGCAATTTGCCAAATCTCTAAACCCTAGTTTTCCTAACTTACCCCAGGAATCATTATATGAAACAATCTTGGATTCACCACCAAAGCTTAAAGGTTGTATATCCAGAATATATCAGATTATTAACTCAGCTGCTGAGACTAATATTGTCAAGATTAAGGGAGATTGGGAAAAAGAGTTGGGAGTGAGTCTATCAGAATCATTTTGGAATCAAGCTTTAACCAGAGTGAATAAGAGTTCATCATGCTCACGCTTAAGCATAATACAGTTTAAGGTACTGCATCGCTTACACTACTGTAATTCCAAACTCTCAAAGATTTACCCAAATGTACAAGATAGCTGCAATCGATGTCGTAATTCACCTGCAGATCTTACGCACATGTTTTGGTCCTGCCCACAATTGGTAGACTACTGGAATGGCATATTTAAATTCCTTTCCGATTCCTTGAACCTAAACCTTCAACCCAATGCCTCTATGTGTATATTTGGTACAGACTCTGATAAAGATCCAAACTTAAACAACAAACATAAAAATGCTATTGCTTTCTCAACCCTCCTAGCGCGTAGGAGAATTCTGATGGACTGGAAATCGCCCCGATCCCCAAGTTGTACTGTGTGGGTGAAGGATCTTATGTTCTTTTTAAAATTAGAAAAAATTAAGTTCTCGCTTCGGGGTCAACCTGACAAATTTGGTTCTACTTGGGGCCCAATTATACATCACTTCGACAAATTGAAAAGTCTCCCGGAAGACTTGTAGCTTAGGACCTTTCCCATCCAGCCTTCCTTTAATTTACTATAATAATCACAGTTATTATTATTTCTTATTTATTTTATTTTATTTTGACTTTATTCTTAAATGATCTTTTATTATTATTTAATCACTAACATGCCCTCTTGTACTCTATTGTTGTTGTTTTTTGCTTTGTTTGTGCTCTGTACTTGGGTCACTGTTTGTCATCTGGGGTAGTGTGTATGTTCACCATTGGGGGAGGGGGGGGGGGGGGGGGGGAGGTTTTGGGGTGTTAAAAAAAAGGGATTTTTTTTTTTTTCATTCATTTGTATTCTGCAAGTGTTACATGCACATTGTTAGGCTGGGTGAACCCTGCCTGAACTTCCGGGAAATTTGGATTTTGCTCGGCAGTTTAGGCTGGACACCCTCAGGCTTACTTTCGCTGTTACATTGCCAGAATCTTTGGCTCCAATCAGAAACGGCCATTCTCTCCTGGCACGCTATTGGCCGGTGACGTGACAATGACGAAACATAATGGGCATCGTTCATTTGAACGATGCCCATTGATCCCGCCTCTTGAGCAGTAGAAACAAAGCGCAGCTTCCCCAGACTAATGTTCAATCTTAAAAGATTGACCTTAGTATGGTGAAAACCAGACTAGCACATTGTGTGATATACATTGTATTGTTATACTTTTTCATTCACAATAAAAAACACTAAAGAAGAAATTAATAAACTGCATCGGCTCGGCCCACAGTGCTCAGCAGCAGAGAGGTGACGAGACTAGAGCCGAGCTGTATTGTGTAGTGGAGAGGGGCCAACACACGCTATGCGCTATTACACACACACGCGCGATCGTCCTCTCAAATGCGGCTGCGTCTCTCCAGGTCACTGTGTGAGAGAAAGAAAAGCTCTGACTTGCTTGGGCAGACGTTGTTTGGTGTCACCCGCTGAAATTTAAATATCTAGCCCACCTTCAAAAAAAGTACGCACAGTGCGTACAGGATTCCGGCTGGCGGCGCCACTGTGTGTGTGTGTGTGCTTTGTAAGTTACAGTTTGCACTTCAATAAATGTAACTTATTTTCTCACCACATATTTGATTTATTTTGTCCAGCATTTGCAAGCTGGAGACTCTCTGTCCAGTCAGAGCCATATATTGTGTAATTGATTCTTTCAGTTGATATTAATTCAATCCAAGTAAATGGAACACTCACAAGATGTCACCAAAATCACACTGTACCTTTTAAATCTTTCAGAAAATGATGTAAGTGTATCGAATTATATCGAATCGTATCGTATCGTTGACTGAATATCGTGAGTTATATCGTATCATGAGCTGAATATCGAATATCGTATCGTATCGTGAGATTAGTGTATCGCTACAGCCCTAGTCTGTACCCGGGCTTCAGCTGAGCCCAGGTTAGAATGAAACCTTCTACGTGTGATCATGTGATTCTGACATGTGTGGTGGACTGTGTTTCTACAGGGATTATTTCATGCTGTGAGTGTGTGTGTGTGTGTGTGTGTGTGTGTGTGTGTGTGTGTGATCCCAGGCAGGCCGTGCTGAGGATTCAATGAATACTGTTACGTGCACTCAGACTCACAAACACAAATCCTCATCTAATCCAACTTAAATGATGTTGGCTGTAAAATCCACTCAGAAGTAACCACAGCGGCACAGAAAACCCTTGTTGTAAATGTGCCTTTTAACCCACATTCAAAGACACGGCGTCTGTGACTAACACGCTGGAATCTCTAAGCATCTAATCCTGAAAAACGCTCATTCATGTGGTCGACTTTGTTTGTGTTGGGGTTTTGAAATCTGGAGCACTTTTACTTCACCTAAATTTAACGTAGTGTGTGCTAGGGATGCAACGGTTCTCAGTATATTGAACCGTATGGTACGCCATGCACGCTTCAATATGCACGTGTGAATTGAGCCATTTTCGGTTTTGCAATAAAATGTCACGTTTTCACATTTCCATCCTTATTCTCTCTGCATTGGCTACGTCGGAGATTTAGAGGAGTACTTGAACGCAGCATGTTTTCAACATCCTGGAAGCAGGACGGCTGAGCAGTAACACGTCAGTTAAAACAGTTTCTCTCGTTGCCTTCCAACAAGCCCATTCTACCGGTGCAGAAAACACAAGAACACAAGTGCAGTGGGACGATTATTTCTAAAGACGTGCAGCCCTTTCCGTAGTTGTTGTTGTCGTTTTGTCACCCAATCAAAACGCTCGATCCACGCTTTTCAGCACTAACGTAATTCCCGACTTCTTTTAGAACAACAGACATCAACGTGGAACTAAAGCACAGAGCGTAATACTAGTTGGACCTCTAACAGAGAGTTATCTCACTGTGACGCCCGCTATATGTCGGAGATGAAGAGCCTCCAGACCGTCCCCTGTATGAACGTCATGTATAGACTACTGAAGTACAGGTATGTTTATTTACAACACTGACTTTATGTTTAATGGTATTTATATTTACAACACTGACTTTATGTTTAATGGTATTTATATTTACAACACTGACTTTATGTTAACAGGTATGTTTATTTACAACACTGACTTTATGTTAACAGGTATTTATATTTACAACACTGACTTTATGTTTAATGGTATTTATATTTACAACACTGACTTTATGTTTAATGGTATTTATATTTACAACACTGACTTTATGTTAACAGGTATGTTTATTTACAACACTGACTTTATGTTAACAGGTATTTATATTTACAACACTGACTTTATGTTTAATGGTATTTATATTTACAACACTGACTTTATGTTTAATGGTATTTATATTTACAACACTGACTTTATGTTAACAGGTATGTTTATTTACAACACTGACTTTATGTATACTGGTATGTTTATTTAAAACACTGACTTTATGTTAACGGGTATATTTATTTACAACACTGACTTTATGTTAACAGGTATATTTATTTACAACACTGACTTTATGTTAACAGGTATATTTATTTACAACACTGACTTTATGTATACTGGTATGTTTATTTAAAACACTGACTTTATGTTAACGGGTATATTTATTTAAAACACTGACTTTATGTTAACTGGTATATTTATTTAAAACACTGACTTTATGTTAACTGGTATATTTATTTAAAACACTGACTTTATGTTTAATGGTATTTATATTTACAACACTGACTTTATGTTAACAGGTATGTTTATTTACAACACTGACTTTATGTTTAATGGTATTTATATTTACAACACTGACTTTATGTTTAATGGTATTTATATTTACAACACTGACTTTATGTTTAATGGTATTTATATTTACAACACTGACTTTATGTTAACAGGTATGTTTATTTACAACACTGACTTTATGTATACTGGTATGTTTATTTAAAACACTGACTTTATGTTAACGGGTATATTTATTTAAAACACTGACTTTATGTTAACAGGTATGTTTATTTACAACACTGACTTTATGTATACTGGTATGTTTATTTAAAACACTGACTTTATGTTAACGGGTATATTTATTTAAAACACTGACTTTATGTTAACTGGTATATTTATTTAAAACACTGACTTTATGTTTAATGGTATTTATATTTACAACACTGACTTTATGTTAACAGGTATGTTTATTTACAACACTGACTTTATGTTTAATGGTATTTATATTTACAACACTGACTTTATGTTTAATGGTATTTATATTTACAACACTGACTTTATGTTAACAGGTATGTTTATTTACAACACTGACTTTATGTATACTGGTATGTTTATTTAAAACACTGACTTTATGTTAACGGGTATATTTATTTACAACACTGACTTTATGTTAACAGGTATATTTATTTACAACACTGACTTTATGTTAACAGGTATATTTATTTACAACACTGACTTTATGTATACTGGTATGTTTATTTAAAACACTGACTTTATGTTAACGGGTATATTTATTTAAAACACTGACTTTATGTTAACTGGTATATTTATTTAAAACACTGACTTTATGTTAACAGGTATGTTTATTTACAACACTGACTTTATGTTAACAGGTATATTTATTTAAAACACTGACTTTATGTTAACAGGTATATTTATTTACAACACTGACTTTATGTTAACAGGTATATTTATTTAAAACACTGACTTTATGTTAACGGGTATATTTATTTAAAACACTGACTTTATGTTAACTGGTATATTTATTTAAAACACTGACTTTATGTTAACAGGTATGTTTATTTACAACACTGACTTTATGTTAACAGGTATATTTATTTAAAACACTGACTTTATGTTAACAGGTATATTTATTTAAAACACTGACTTTATGTTAACAGGTATATTTATTTAAAACACTGACTTTATGTTAACAGGTATATTTATTTACAACACTGACTTTATGTTAACAGGTATATTCAGGGCCTGAAGTTAACTTTTTTGGCCACCAGCCACAGTGTTTTTTTTACCAGCCAAAATAGTTTGTGCCTAAAATAAAGGTGAATGACTCAGAAAATGCATAAGAATGGTTCTTGAACTTGTACAGAATACACATTAAAGTTTGTGCTTTAAAGTGTTTTTTTTCTTTGACGACTCGTGGTCCTTAATTGCCTCTAAGTTTACGTTTTTTGTGCTGCTAAACGTGCGTTTGCGTGAGTCAGTCTGTCTATCTATCTGAAGGGATCACAGCATTCCTGTGAGGCCGGTTCAGGCGAGTTATGAGGATGCTGCCATCCCAGAACATCGTGACTCATCACAGGTGCATGTCGCCTCAGGATTTTCACTTTTGATTTTCACGTGACTTATAGAATAGAATTATCTAGAATTCTCTCCTTTAAAGCAACAAGTTCGCTGCCACAGACGTCCAGACTTTTCCATCTCATCGTCTCTTCCAAGAAAACAGGGTGAACAGGGCTGTTAAAGAGCGTTTGGGGGAGATCCACTTCAGATCACCGCTGCAGATCACTGATTGATCATTTACACTGAATGTAATAAAATACACAATCTGGCAACCGCTGCACAAGTGACAGACACAAACTAACCATCCAGACTTGTAGTGGTCCATGTGGACTGGATGTGTCAGATCTGAAACCAGTTAACAGATCACCTTGTAGAGCTTCATAGTAGTCACACACACACACACACACACACACACACACACACACACACACACCTGACGTTAGCCACACACACCCCTGCCGTTAGCTCGCTAACCCAGCGGCTCGTTGCTCGGCGTGGACCCGACCACCGACGACACCAACCGGGCTTCACTCCGCGGCGTGACCGACAGCAGGCTGCTAAATGCGCTGCTAGCTTGTTTGATATAAGCTATACCGCTACATATCACAACGTTAGCACTGCGGTTAGCTAGCAGGCTAATGACAGCAGGGCCGCACCCTATAACTTCCCTTTCTCCCAGACTGTGAACACAAGCACTGGTGTGGTGGAGGCTGACCTTCATGTCGTCGATGAAGCCTGGGTCTCGTCTCCGCTCGGGAGTGGGGGTCCTGTCGTCCCGGTGGACGCGGGCATAGCGAGAAGCCTCGGTTCAATGTTTACCTGGCGGGCGGCCAGTTAGCGTCTTCCTGCTCGCTCGGGACAGTCACAGACGGGACTGACCAATAGGAGCGACGGCAAGACCGCGGCTGGCCAATTGGAGGAAAAGCACGAGCGAGGCCCCACCCACACAGTTGACGGACGGCTTTTTCAGCCTATCACGAGGCTAGTTTAATGTTTTGGTAGTAGAGGGACGTGAGCGCTGCTGTTTCTAACAGTAACCGTTCAGAATTCAACCTTTTTAAGTTTTGAACTGTTAATTACAGTTTCTCATCACCAAAAAAACATTATATAAAAGAGTTACATTAATTTATACACACATTAGAAAGAAAGAAGACACACCTGTCATATATATATGCATATTTTGTTATTATTCCGTTTACATCTTAATATCAGTTTCTTGTTCATGTAATTTTATCTAACAATCCATTATAATATTATATATATATATATATATATATATATATATATATATATATATAAATCTATTAGAATTGATTTGATTATTTTTGCATTCTGGTTTTGTAAGATAATGTAATTTGGTTATTGTGGTAATACCTGCAAAAGATAGTATTGCATTTACACAAGTGAGACTACTTGCTGTCTTTGTAACGCTGCACACAGCTCCACCATGACAACGGTAACATGCTGATGTTAAGCAGGTTTGATTACCACATTCACCATATTAATTTAGCATGTTAGCATGCTAACCGTTGCTTATTACTACACAAAACAGCTGAGGCAGCTGGGAACATGAGCGCTGCAGAATGGAAATGCTGAACTGATCATTGCTCTAGATGAAAGGTCAAAGATCAAATTTATAAGGGTTCATCCTGCAGGGGAAGAATGTCTGGAACCAGAATTCAATCCGTCAAAGAGTTGTTGAGACATTTCATTCTAAACCACACACGTCAACGCGCTACAAGAACAGTTGACGAACCACTGGGGGGGCATTAGGGTTCATCCTCCAGGAACCATGAATGTTCAGAATGATGTGGAGGCAGATGTTGAGACATTTCACAGGATGAGTGAAAAGTTTGACCTGCTGCTGAGGGAGGAACGTCAGAGGTTCAGCAGGGTTCATCCTCTGGGGACCATGAATCTACGTACAAAGTGGTGATCCATCTAATAGTTTGTTGAGACACCAACCGTAGCGTGATACTTAAATTCCTACAGGAGTTGACAGGTTGAATATGAAAATAACTGTTATCCTCGGAGAGCCGGAGCCAACAGGGAAGAATCCTTCCTGTTCTATTCTTCAGCTAACTTCCTGTTCCAAAAGCAACAAAGAGTTCAGCGCATCACGTCAACGTGTTTGATGTCTTAGCACTGCCAGAGCTCCGGGGTCCTATTTAATGGAAGAGGCTGTTGTCGTGCCAACAACAAAGAGTCGTTTCACTGAAAAGCTGCCAAACATCGGGCTCAAAGTTCTTCTCTCCCATCTCGTCTTCCCTCGCGGCTTCACTGTTCTGGCAGCAGCTTTAAAAGACTCACGGGTCATCTCTGCTGGAGTGTCACTGTACCAGAAGTCTTCATGCCGTCGCCACAGATACTCTATTAGAACTGAACGGCTCGCTCCCCTCCTGTTTTAAATATGCAACAGTTCAAAGCCCTCCAGAGGAAACCTCGTTAGAACTCTCCGACTTCAGGCAATTACAGATGGACTTCCATCAGCTGCAGCGTTTCAGAGGAAGCCGTTTCCTCCCTAAAGGCCTAACCATGAAATCGGTTTTGTATTTTATATGAAATGTTTAATGCATTCGTCCCTGCTCAATCAACGTCAAAATAAAACAAATATTATTGGATAAATTCATAGTTCATCAGCTGCCTCAGATAAATCCACTGTGTAACGAGATCCACATGTAATAGTCTGTCGGCCCCCACAGACCACCGCTGGTCAATGGATTCAAACATGATCATCTTTATCACCATTTTACAACGTCAACAACGATGCTCATGTTTGGAAGCGATACTTAAAGCATTTCAACGAGAGCGTTGACTTTAAGAGTAGAGACGGATAATCAAGTGTAAATATCTGTGTTGATGCTGCGGGTAAAGAGATCACACGGTGTCAGCTGTGTGAACACATTTAATCACACTGTCAGCGACGCACACAGATCTGCTTCCTGATCAGACTCTGATCATTCCTCCCAAAACAAAGGCAACACAAGTTCTGGAGGCTCGGAGATTATTGTACAACACAGTGAAGAAACTTGGGACACATTACATGTGATTTTAAATTAAACTGCAAATGTCCTGGTGGGCACCACAGCCAATTTTAAAGCCATAAATTAATACAGAACGCATAGAAACCATGAATAATTGATTCAGCAGAGAATAAATTAAGCCTCCTTAAAATATTAAACTCACATTACTTTTTACAGTTGATCAAGGCGATATATCAAAACTTTAATTCTAATGGCTCACGATGGCAGCAACAATCAGTCTTTCAAATCATGTCTTCAAACCATCAAGACACAAAAACATTTGAAGCAAAGCAAAAACACATTTCCAGGCCTCGACGATACGCACGAGTGTGCACGAGTGTGCACGGATGTCACAATGACACGAAGGCAACATAACGCTTCCATCCAACAGACAGAGTGCAGCTGAAGTGATGATGTCAGAAGTGATGATGTCAGAAGCTCATGAGCACGTCTCGCTCCTGCACGCTGGTGTAGAACGGCTTCCCGAACACGAAGGAGTGCAGCCCCGCCCTCAGCTTCTCGGCGAACGCCATGACGACGCTCAGGTCCCCGTCCACCGCCAGGTCCAGGTCCGCCTTCAGGCTGCGCAGGGACCGGAACGGCTTCTTCCCTTTCTGCCTGCAAACAGGAGGAGCAGCGATCTGGGATCAGAGGATCTGAATAATAGGTTGTTTTCTTTGTCTATGTGGTAGGACTCTGATCACATGGTTGAATGACACTAAGCCTTCTGTGTTTTATGTGATTCTTCTTTCTCCGCCTAAATCAGTTAATAAGAACTACAGGATACTCATGAGAAACCCCTTTAATCATCTGATGTAACAGTGTTCCTCTGGAGACCTGGATGTTCCTGGAGCAGACGTCCTGAACCGGTATTCATGGATTCTTTTGGCCCCGAGGGTCATTTAATGTGGACGTTAATGGAAGTCAATGATTTACCCTCTGTTTGGCTTTTCGTTCCTAGACTTGCGTTTCCAAACACCAACTTAGAAAAAGGAACGGTTTTAGCAGCGTAAGCTATTTGTTTGCAAGCAGACTTATTTGCATTTCCTGATGCAACCATTGGAACACTTCTGGTAACCGCGGTGACGCTGCCGTCGGGTTCGTACTGCAGCCGGAGAACCACCTCTCTCATTTCTTTAAACTAGAACCAAATGTAAGAAAGAGGGAAATGTATCAGTCCTACGACAAGAAGCAGAAGTACCAGATGTTCCCGGCAACAAACGTGTTGCTCAATAAAGAAACTTATGTTGCCTTGTCCTCAGATGTCTCTGAGAAACCAGAGGAAAGTCATGAAGCAGCGGGGAGAGAGAGAGGGAGGGAGGGAGGGAGGGAGGGAGGGAGGGAGGGAGGGAGGAGTGGGAAGGTCGCTTCACTGCTGGGGGGACAGCAGGATTGGAGTCCAGATGGAGCACTAGTACTGGTTCTGGTACTGGGACTGGGACTAGTGGACCTGGAGACACATCTGGACTTCCTTCACCAGTGAGAAGTGAACAGTACCTCATTGGATCCTGGGAGCTGGACCCACAACAACCAGCCTGTAGGTCCTGTATGTCCCCAGGTTCACTCTGGTAAACACAAACTAGTAAAACTAAAAGTCTCTCCATCAAGTCTTCACTTCAAGTCTCATTGATCATCCAGTCGAGCCGACGTGTTTCCCATACGTGTAGTCTAAGCACCGGTCCGGACTAATGGAAGCCCTGTTCAGTTAATAAATGATGAGGCGTGTCCCGCCGGACAACAGTGGAAGAAGATGCCTCTACTCGTTGTCTCAGACAGGAAACCCGGCTAACAATCAGCGTGTCAGAACGTGTACGAGTCGGGGAGAACCTGGTTACGAGGAACCGGAGGTCTATGTTCATATGAGAGCCGTGTGTGTGTGTGTGTGTGTGTGTTAGGGTGACCAGATCCCAACAAACCAAATGTGGGACAAAGATTATGTTTGTGTGGGACAATGTGGGACACATTACCAATGCTGAGAGGGAGTCTAACATTTTGATATAATGTATATCTAACTGTTAAAAAATGGTGTGTGTGTGTTTTTGTCACTTTGGAGCTGAACTATTGGTGTTTTTAATTCTCTCAAACAAGTCTCTACAGAGGCAGGTGCAAGCACATCTGTAACTATGGACGCCGCTTTTGTGCGACCACAGGACATTTTTTTTTGCAATCTCTGAGTCTGGAAACATGACCGGTGCTAGCTTATTACCACAGTCTTCTGATCTGTATGACTGAGAGTGCTGCACCTAGTGGTAAACGTTGGTTATTTCCGCTGATGTTACCTTATCTGTCTGGCAGCAGTCGTCTTTGGGTTTCAGCAGGAATACATCCATAGATCGGGTTTTCTCTTTCTGAGCCACACGTTTCTTGTGAGTGTCGCATATACTGTGTCGCTTGACATCGTATTCCCCGCCATGTGAAACAGAAAAATAACTCTGGCAAAGTTCGCAGAAAACCAACGTGTGCCCAGTTTGATTGACAGCATCAGCATCAAACAAACAGCCCCGTAATGACGCTAATGACAGCCTTCTCTGTTTTCTACGCAGCCATTGGTTAAAAGCCAGACGTAAATAAAAAACTACAGCTGCCAATCAAATTGCGGGACATCATCTCAATATGCGGGACGCGGAAAATGTGATGAAAATGCTGTGCAGTCCCGCACAAAGCGGGACATCTGGTCACCCTAGTTTGTGTGTGTGTGTGTGTGTGTGTGTGTGTGTGTTCCCAGACACTTACGTGTCGTCCTCGATGTACTTGAGCAGCGTGAGGGCCTTCCTGTGGAGCAGCAGCAGGAACTGGGCCAGGTAGGTGCTCCGCAGGGACAGGCCCGGCTTCAGCATGAACACCTGGGTACGACACAGGAAGTCAATTAGTAGTCCGCCCCCCCCGCGCTAACCTTGAGACAGACACACACTGCTGTTGTCATGGGAACAGAAAGCACGGGGATTCATCCTATTGTTCTGTATCGATGGACTCACACGAGACCTGGTCTGGGTCTCGTTTACACCGCGGTAAGAAAGGACAAACTGGTTGGTCTCCTCGGGGATCTCCTCCTGGTCTGATCCAGAATAAAAGCACCAGTAGGTTTCCAACATGGCGGCCCCACAGAGCTCCGTAACTCTGGACGTGTGCGTTACACTGAACTACTGTGATGTTCTCTTATAGGACAGAACACACCCGTTCCCTCGGGGGGGGGGGGATTATTATTATTATTGAAGTCGTTCCTTCAGCTGCAGAACGACGCTGGGAAACACTTTAACTTCATAGTTCATATAAAATAAAACACGGCATGAATATAAAAACATAATTCAAGGTGGTGAGAGGGTTCCATATGTTAGACCCCCACAGCACACATCAACGTCAGGGCACAGTATTACACAGGGTGATGCTCCGGCTGCAGACGCCGATACCAGATATATATATATTATATATATACATATATATATAATGAGACTTAAATATTGTTATACATGCCGTGAGAATGCAGTTAATCAACTAAATAAACACATGTAGCTGCTTACAGTCAGATGTATGGAGCTCTCGATGCTCCGTGAAATATTAATATCTTCATTAACACATTCACAGTGATTTATCATCATTTAAACGGCTGCTCTCAGTCTGATGATGACCCTGCCTGCTCGTTAGTGTAATATCATCCCACGATGAGCTCATCCAGCAGGCGGGGAGCTGATCCCTGATCTGGAGTCTGCTCCGGAGCTGGTCAGTAGTGCAGCATGAGTTACCATGGTGATCCCCCCAGGAGGAGGGTTTCATACTTTCATTGGTGAAGAGCACTGTGCTCTTTTCTCTGACTGTTCTTCTGAAGGATGAAAACAAGCGTTGACGTTGTGTTTTCTGTTATGTTGCTATTTGTGTAAATATGTTTCGCTGAAAGTTCTTCTTTGGGTTTTGTTTTTTGATTTAAAGAACAATAAATACATATTCTTACCTCATCTATAAAGGACTTCACCAAAGTGTCTTTATGCATGACGTCCTGAAATATATTCCTAGGAAGGAAGACGACAAGCTTTTTATTAGAGTTTAGACATGATGTCATAAAATATCAGAAACAGAGAGACAGTGTGTGTGTATATGTGTATATGTGTGTATATGTGTGTATATGTGTGTGTATGTGTGTGTATGTGTGTGTATATGTGTGTGTATGTATGTGTATATGTGTGTATGTGTGTGTATATGTGTGTATATGTGTGTATATATGTGTGTATGTGTGTGTATATGTGTGTATGTGTGTGTATGTGTGTGTATATGTGTGTATACGTGTGTATATGTGTGTGTATATGTGTGTATATGTGTGTATATGTGTGTATATGTGTATATGTGTGTGTATGTGTGTATATGTGTGTGTATATGTGTATATGTGTGTGTATATGTGTGTATGTGTGTGTATATGTGTGTATATGTGTGTATATGTGTGTATATGTATGTGTATATGTGTGTATGTGTGTGTATATGTGTGTATATGTGTGTATATGTGTGTATATGTGTGTATATGTGTATATGTGTGTGTATGTGTGTGTATGTGTGTGTATATGTGTGTATATGTGTATATGTGTGTGTATGTGTGTATATGTGTGTGTATATGTGTATATGTGTGTGTATATGTGTGTATGTGTGTGTATATGTGTGTGTATATGTGTATATGTGTGTGTATATGTGTGTATATGTGTGTATATGTGTGTGTATATGTGTGTATATGTGTGTATGTGTGTATATGTGTGTATATGTGTGTGTATATGTGTGTATATGTGTGTATATGTGTGTGTATATGTGTGTATATGTGTGTATGTGTGTATATGTGTGTATATGTGTGTGTATATGTGTGTATATGTGTGTATATGTGTGTGTATATGTGTGTATATGTGTGTATATGTGTATATATATGTGTATATGTGTGTGTATATGTGTGTATATGTGTGTATGTGTGTATATGTGTGTATATGTGTGTGTATATGTGTGTATATGTGTGTATATGTGTGTGTATGTGTGTGTATATGTGTGTATATGTGTGTGTATGTGTGTGTATGTGTGTGTATGTGTGTGTATATGTGTGTGTATATGTGTGTATATGTGTATATATATGTGTATATGTGTGTATATGTGTGTGTATATGTGTGTATGTGTGTGTATATGTGTGTATATGTGTGTGTATGTGTGTGTATATGTGTGTATATGTGTGTATATGTGTGTATATGTGTGTGTATGTGTGTGTATGTGTGTGTATATGTGTGTATGTGTGTGTATGTGTGTGTATATGTGTGTATATATATGTGTGTATATGTGTGTATATGTGTGTATATGTGTGTATATGTGTGTATATGTGTGTGTATGTGTGTGTATATGTGTGTATATGTGTGTGTATGTGTGTGTATGTGTGTGTATGTGTGTGTATATGTGTGTGTATATGTGTGTGTATGTGTGTGTATATGTGTGTATGTGTGTGTGTGGGTCTCACAGGTCCGGGGTGAAGGACTCGTCCGTGTGGATCACCGTGTCGGGGGGGATGTCCTCCTCGCTGTCCGTCCTCCAGAGGGCGCTGAGCTCGGAGCGCATGTAGCAGCGCTGGTTGTAGGTGTGCTCGTGACAGGCCGGCATCTGCTTGACGGTGTTGATGTCCACGTCGATGTGGGTGGTGGGGTACGGCGAGTAGAGCACCTGGCGGAAAGGAAGGACGAAGCTGCCCGTGGAGTCCTGGGAACGAATGGTTTTATTATTATTATTTTTGTAACCCTATCTTAAACCTTCAGGGCTGTGAAGAAGGCAGGTTTAGTTAAACTCTGAGTTTGTTGACCCTGAGAAGACACTGAGTTTTCTGTTCCAGAAAGAGAGGGAACTCAACCTTTAGGACTCTGTTACCATGGTAACCGACTCTGTTACCATGGTAACTGAGTCTGTGAACCTAATCTTGCTCCCTACATGTCTCTCTGTCTGTCTGTCTCCATCTTTTTCTGGAATCTGAACTCTGTAAAAGTTGCCGTCGTTTGCTCGTCAACCATCGACGTGGAAATGAAAGTGATTCTAGGAGCTTCACATCGGGAGAGGATTTGGATTACCGCTCAAACCGATCACATATCTAAACAATAATCTCAACATTTCATATCGCGGACATGATCCAGATTCTTTGCAGAGCTCTTTAGATTGTTTGCGATGTCTCTGAAATGTTTAAGGACATTAGC